>NC_090270.1:240563528-240869664 GCF_040414725.1 Anabrus simplex
CCAGTCTCAATTTCAAACATGTCCGCAGAGTTCATATGAAATTAGGGTATATGACGCTGTTGACGGTGATCCGTCAGTCGAATAGGGACGTCAAGTCTTGAGCAGACCCGTTGGTGCTCTTCGACAGCAAAAGTCTAAGTACATATTTTTCTACTATCATAAATCACGTCATTAATTTCATCCTATTACCTTCTGGGATAAAGTTGACGTCAGGAAGGGCATCCGGTCTTAAATCTCGCTACGAATATCCATCCCACTTCATGTCCTACGCCGTACAGAAGGGGACATTGTTGGACATACAAATTGATACTTAATTATCTTTTCTAAGAGGAACAATATGTTCTATATCTTACATTTAGTAAATTTAAAGTATATTCAACAATTAATATGGAAACATTAAATTATTAACTTTATTTTATTTATATAGAGACAGGAAAGTTCAAAAGGAAGTAAGGAATGTTTACAATTTTAAATTTGTATGTTTCATGGTGTAGGTTACTGTAGTCACGTCCTAGTTCGTGAACCATGGACAACGACTGAGTGGCCTAGCAAGTGGTCCTGAGAGTTGGGATACCAGTTGCTACGGAATGGCAGTGGGCATCTCGGATATATTCTGAGTCATGACCTTCCTTGTGCTAACACGGCTAGGGATACATAACCCACCAGTGGCCCCTAACCCGTTAGAGGACAGATCCTCTCTTGGACTATATGTAAGCATGGTAGCAACCTACTTCATGATTTTATCGAGTTCAGAACATTTAAAAGCAAGCATCGGACCTATGGGAGTAACGGAGTCCCACTCCCATTTGACAGGCGAGGAATTCCTTGGAAACAACTTGGCGAACGAAATGGAATTCGATGGGGAGCGAGCAATATTAATAGGGCTTATCGAAGGAAGAAAGTAAAACTGGCTGAGTCAAAAAAGAGGATGCATCTGGATGTGCTAAGAGTAAGTCATATTCGGGTAAGGGGTGATAACGAGGAAGAGATAGGAGAATATAAAGTGTACTTGACGGGTGTTAAAAACGGAAGGGCAGAGTCTGGGGTAGGACTGTTCATCACAATACCACTGCACACAACATAGAACGTAAATGAGCGAATGATGTCGGTAGATTTGTCAGTTGGAGGAATTAGGACGAGAATTGTCTCGATGTTTTCACCATGTGAGGGTGCAGATGAGGTTGAAATTGACAAGTTTTGTGAAGGACTGTGTGACATCGTGGTCAGGGTCAACAGAAAGGATAGAACAGTGCGAATGGGCGATTTCAATGCGAGAATTGAAAATAGAACCCGATGATACGAAAGGGTGATTGATAAATTTGGGGATGGTATGGAAGCTAATAGGAATGGACTGCTGGACTTCTCTGCTAGTATGTGTTTAGCAGTTACGAATACATTCTTCAAGCATAAAGCTATTCACTGCTACACATGGGAGGCTAGGGGTACCAGATCCATAATATACTATATCTAAGTAGAATTCGCATCCAGGAATCTGTTAGGAATGTAGGGTTTTTTCGGGAGGTTTTCGATGAAACAGGCCACTACCTGATCTGGAGTAAACTAAATATTTCTAGACCTACGATAGAGAAAGTGAAATTTGCCTGCAAACGAATAAGGGTATAAAATCTACAGGACGAGGAAATTAGACAGAAGTACATGGATATAATTAGTGAGAAGTTCCAAACAGAGGACAGTAAGCAGATTGATGATGATGACGATGATGATACTTGTTATTTAAAGGGGCCTAACATCTAAGGTCATTTCCCCCAGCAGGTTCAGGAAACAGAAACATAATGGGTGGCATACAGGGATGCTATAGTAGTGACACCAAGGGAATATTTAGGTACAACTGTGTGTAAAGATAAGAACATATTGGTGGAATGATGAAGTGAGAGAGCTTGTAAACGTAAAAAGAAGGCTTATCAGAACTGGAATCCAAACAAGGACTGATGCAGACAGGGAATTGTACATAGGTGAATCTAAAAAGAAGTCGTGGGAATATTTTAGTAATAACGTGGAAAAACTAGGTCAAGCAGCAGGAAAACCTTTCTTGGTCAGTAATAAAGAATATTATGAAGGAAGGGGAAAACAAAATGAACAGTTTTTTTGGTTATTTAAGTAATAAAGTAATTAAAGTGAACTCAAAATCGATCCCAGGGAATCACTGGACAGGTGGAGGGAATATTTTGAAAATCTTCTCAACGTAAAAGGAAATCCTCGTGTTGGTGTCGTGAACAACGGAGTTCATGAGGAGGAGGAAACTTATTTTGGTGAAATTACTCTTGAGGAAGTGGAAAGAATGGTAAATAAAATCAATTGCAAAAAAGAAGGAGGATTAGATGAAATTAGACCTGAAATGGTAAAGTATACTGAGAAGGCAGGGATGAAATGGCTTTATAGAATACTATGATTAGCATGGAGTGTTGGTAAGTTACCTTCAGATTGGATAAAAGAAGTAATTGCACCTATCTATAAGCAAGGAAAAAGGAAGTATTCCAACAACTATCGTGGTATCTCATTGATTTGTATACCAGATAAAGTGGTCACTGGCATCTTGGGAGGTTACGATCAGTGGTTGAGAGGAAGTTGGATGAAAACCAGTGTGATATCAGATCACAGAGGGGCCGTCAGGATCAGATTTTCAGTACGCACCAGGTAATTAAAAAATGCTGCGAGAGGAATAGACAGTTGTGTTTATGTTTCGTAGATCTATGAAAAGCATATGACAGGGTACAGAGGAAAACGTTATTCACCATACTGGGGGGCTATCGGATCAAGGGTAGATTATTAAATTCAATCAAAAGCATTTATTTTGACAAATGGGCTTCAGTGAGAGTAGATGGTATCATTATTTCTTGGTTCAGGGTACTTACTAGGGATAGAGAAGGCTATAATCTTACACCTTTGTTGTTCGTAGTTTACATGGATCATCTGCTGAAAGGTATGAAGTGGCAGGGAGGGATTCAGTTAGGTGGAACTGTATTAAGCAGTCTGGCCTATGCTGACGACTTGGGATTAATGGCAGATTGTGCGTAAAGCTTGCAGTCTTATATCTTGCAACTTGAAAACAGGCTCAATGGGTATGGTATGAAATTTAGTCTTTCGAAGACTAAATTGATGTCAGTAGGTAAGGAATTCAACAGAATTGAATGTCAGATTGGTGATACAAAGCTGGAGCACATAGATAATTTCAGGTATTTAGGATGTGTGTTCTTCTAAGAGGGTAATATAGTAAGATTGAATCAAGGTGTCGTAAAGCTAATGCAGTGAACTCGCAGTTGCGATCAACAGTATTCTGTAAGAAGGAAGCCAGCTCCCGGACGAAACTACCTTTACATCGGTCTGTTTTCAGACCAACTTTGCTTTACGGGAGCGAAAGTTGGATGCACTCAGGATATCTTATTCATAAGTTATAAGTAACAGACATGAAAGTAGCGCGAATGATTGCTGGTACAAACAGGTTGGAGCAATGGCAGAAGCGTACTCGCAATGAGGAGATAAAGGCTGAGTTAGGAATGAACTCGATGGATGAAACTGTATGCATAAATCGGCTTCGGTGGTGGGGTCACGTGAGGCGAATGGAGGAGGATGGGTTACCTAGGAGAATAATGGACTCTGTTGTGAAGGGTAAGAGATATAGAGGGAGACCAAGACGACGATGGTTAGACTCAGTTTCTAACGATTTAAAGATAAGAGGTACAGAACTGAATGAGGCGACAGCACTCGTTGCGAATGGAGGATTTTTGCGACATTTAGTAAATTCACAGAGACTTGCAGACTGAACGCTGAAAGGCATAACGGCCTATAATGATGATGCATGTATTTAAGTATGTAATTTAAATTAGCAAAAGATATAAACCTCCTCCAGGGGCTGGTACCTTGACCTGGTGGGGAGGCTTGCGTGCCTCAGTGATCCCGAGGGCGATGCCAGCGAGATCCTCGGCCCCAGGCAGGGTCAGCCTAGCCGGTAAGGTTGAGGGGCTATACCAAATGACAAACCTTCAGCATTAAGTCCTGAAGGAAGAGAATCTTTATCTCAGGGAGTAGGGACTGTAAATATAATTCATCAGTACTGAAATTGCAGCGTGGTGACGGCAGACGCTAAATGAGGGCAGCCCCTTCACTAACCTACAGGCACTGTGGGCCCATATCTTACATGCCTGAACTTATTTTCATGAAAATTAAAAAAGGAAAGACTGTTCTACCCATTGACAACCAGGCGGGGAAGAAGGTGTATGACGTTTGTAACGTGGAATATGCGAGGAATAGCTGGAAATGTGAATAGACTAGACGCATAATTCTAGAGAGCAAAACTTAACGTAATGGCAAAAAATAAAGCACAAGGGGTGGATACAATGATGGCAGTGGAGACAGCAGCAGATTAAGGGCGAAATGAGGAGTAGCACCGCTGGTCCACAAGAAATTCACAAACAAGTTTCACTCAAATAGGATACTAACTGTCAGCAAGCGTTTATATTGTGGGACAGAACAGACGCCTATATTGTGGCGTACGGAGTGAACGATGATATTAGGTAGGCGGAGAATATAATTTCCACGAAGAGCTCCAGAACGTAGTGAAGGACACTCGAGAGGAAATCATTGCAATAGGAGTTCTCAGTGGCTCAACTGTTTGTCAAAGGGAAGGGCTGATGTTGTTGGCATCAATCGTCAATTACAGACCCAACCAGGCTGACGAAGTGAGTAAGGAGAAGTCAATTTATGAACCTTGTCCAACATATCTATCTGAGCAATTCAGCATACGGTACGACAAATGGATAATAGTAGATTTTGGAAGCAGAAATGGCATCCAAAAGTTATGCGGAATAGTCTAAAGGATATTTGGATTACCCTAAATTCTTCAAAGTATATGCTCATAGGAATTAACAAAGATTATCACGGTATTATTATTCGTTATCTCTATTTCAACTAAATCTAATAAACTTCAAATTTTAATGTTCTGTTAGGTGGAATTTCATTCCGATTCCTTACTTGAATGGTCAACATACTTGTATTTGGTTCAGAGGGACCAAGGTTCAATTCCCGGCCAGGTCGGAGATTTTAATTATATATGGTTAATTCCTACTGCTGAGGGACCGGGTATTTGTGATTTTTCTAACACACTCCTCCTCATATTCACACAATACATCCCACTACTAACCGGCACAGAAACATGCAGTGTATCCCTCGACAGACGGTTGGCATCAGGAAGTACATCCTCTCGTAAAACCGGAACAGATTCATATGTGCAACACACTTAGCATCCGCGACCCCGTCAGTTTGAGAAACACTATAGTAGAATAGTAGGTATTTCGGGTATTTCCAATATTTTAAAATAATATTTCCTTTTAATGTTGTAAGTAAAATGTTTTCAAATATTTTACCCAGGGTATTTTTATTTCAGGATACATGTTGTCTCTTATTCGTATGACCTGATCCGTTATCGCAAATAAATACTGTTACCGTGTTTTTTGTGGATCACAGACAGGTGAAAGAAGGTGCGGGGTTGAATGGGTCTATCTACAATATCAAAATTCATATAAAGCTTTAAAATAAAGGTTATATTTCTTTATAAATCTCAAAACCTAACAAAGTCTTCACTTAGTGAAGGAAAACCAATGTATCAGATACAATGACAATTTAGATACCAGAATAGAAAACCCCAAAATAGGGAGTTTAAGACATTTGGGCTTCAAGCCCCTAATTTACAAATTTACAATGCCGCCAATGTAGCGTTTACATAGATAAGAAGAGAAATCTCCCAAGACAGAGCATCTTGCTCCAACCGATACACATTTACAGCCTTCCAGAGGCACCCCTCAATATTACAGTAAAATTAGCAAATTACAGGAAAGAGCTTACATGCTCTCAAACATTAACCAAGGAGACTGCGCTACCAATTTATTACAGCCCACTGAAGGCGACATTACACCAAGAATCTTACGAACTTCTGGCCTCTCTAGGCCCAACTTACAACTTACAATTTGTACACAGGGGTGTCTATTACCCAAACTACTGTGTCTTCGTGGAAAAAAAACCCAGGTTAAATTACTGGCCCGAACATGGAGGCGTACACTTGTGCTCCTTGAAAACTCGGTTTAAAACCCTATTTGGGCTTGTAGCCCGATGATGCATAGGCTAATCCCACACTACTGAGTTGACTAGAATAACAAGTTTCTTGGTAATTTACAGGAGGAAAATGGTTACAAAATCGTATCCACATCGAGATAAATTGAAGGGGAACTCGAGAGGGTAACGCACTCTCTATCCCCGATTTACAATGTAAATCTTTATGAAATTTTACATAAGCCGAAAGAAAGTTTACATTTTAGAAAACAGGAGGTTACATAGTTAGAAATTTGAATCTGCGGAGGTAGCTACAGAGATATATAACTGGTGGACATACCTGGGCTGATGTACTGTCTGCCGAAGAACGAGGCTCCCCGCCTCCTGTCTTAACCCACACACACAGAGAAATCGGCGATCAAAGACAAGGTATTTTCAATAATCCGAAGCTTATATACCCGGGGGGATGGTTCGAGAGGGTTCTGGACTAAATCCGGACACAGCCATTGACAAATTCAAAAGGTACAAGAAACCTATTATTGGTTAAAAAATAGTTATAGAAAATTCCCGATTGGCCAGATTGAAAGGCGCGCGGAATGAGAAAGAAGTGTTGCAAACCTTGAAATAACAAAATAAATGAAAGTTAATTTAGTTGAGAAAACATAATAACACAAAACAAAACTTCTTAAAAATCACCACTACTTCCACCGAGCACCAGAGTACATGACTACAGTTTTTGTAAGGATATATATGGAGAAAATTTCAAACCTCTTGGAGTAAACAAACACAAAACAAATAAATCCGGTCAGTTTAGGCAACTTCACAATAACACATTACTCTATTATTTATGAGTGACATATTCTGATTATTGTCCCAACTCCATGCAGTAGCTGCTTCCCGTTTAGCATGAGAGATAGCGTTCCTTAAGGCGCTTCTTTTAAATGTGCGGAGTTGAGGTGTACCGCCCGGTACAAATACAATCATCGCAACTTGAATATTAACGTTCACTTTTTATTACAATTTTATGCATACACATACACTACTGCAAAATCACAATCAACATTTGAACATTGTCTGATATAGGCTTAGGTACCATAGGTTCGGTCACTCTCTACTGTACTCTGTTTCTAGCTACAAATCATGTGCGTGCGATCACTTGAGCCGCTATAACACTGTTCTGATGGCCACATTCATACGAACGACAGCGAAATGAGCATTAGTGAAAGACTTGATGAAGTTAGGAGGGTACCATAAAGGGTAAGATGGTTAAGTGAGGAAAACTAGATAATTCTCCTGCACGGCCATTGTGAATGACTCCTTTTAAATGAATACTACAAAAACATTCAAGCATAAATTGTTCATTATTATTTGTTTTGTTGTGTTTGTCCATATCAATCCTATATCCTAGGTTTTAAAGTAACAGAAATTCTTACCTCCCGACGCAACGCAAGTAAGTCGTGCAGTGGCACCTTCTGTGTAAGGGCCCACTTCGGATCGGAGGATAGGATTTCCATGTTCATCCAAGACTGTGACACTTTGAGGAGGCACTGAAACAAAAAGAAAGAAAGTAACTGTATACGTATATTACAATTTCACATCATCTAGACATTAAGAAGAAGATTGATTTGAATGTTGTCATTCTCGCTTTAGTCAATTAGACGAGCTACTCTCACAAAAGCCTGACAATACCTAAACAAAATGGATATCTATATATATAAAAGCAAGTCGGGCTGGAGCGATGTATATATAAATATTTAAAAATGAAAAAAGACGTGAATTAATGAGGCACTTCCAGAAATCTCAGAAATTTGAAACTTGGTACGAGGGAAACTGATGACCCCAGGATCCCTAGAAAAATCGGAAAATCTCAAAATTCCCTCAAGGGGGCACGCTGGGGGGGCTCAAATTTTGGGCTCAGTATAAGAACACAGTCGTATAGTATATCCAAAACGATAACCCATAGGTTTCGTGGGCTTAAAAATTTTCGGGAATTTCCTCATTTTTATCCCCCATCCCCCCAAATCAAGATGGCGGCACAACCTGCGAGACGAGGTAGACAATTGAAATTTGGTGAAATTATAGCTTTTGGTCCCTAACCGACGGGAAAATTCCAAGATGTTCAAATTTTTCACTTTTTACCCCCAAAGATATCGAAATATGGAGGCAATTTTAATAACTGTGCAGACATTCCTTTTGAGCTATTTTTTGGCTAAACGGTAAGTCGTATCACAAAACGGATGGCACAATGTCCCTTCAATTCGGAGTGTTCTACAACTTTGGTCCTGTGATATTTTGTCGTATCTCTCTCCCTTATACGTTAAATTCGGCCGTATTTCTGGATTGTTCGTAAATTTGGTGATTTTTACAAGTATATTTTATTGTTTGACACACTTATAACAATGATAGGATCATCACGTTGTGTGCGCACATTGGCACGATTAAGGGACATATGTGTACCAAATTTCATGATTCTAGCTTATACTTAAGTAGGCAAAATGTAATGTAAAATGTTAAAAATGCACCCAAATTTCACCCTATTCAAAATTTGAACTCAATTTACCCCCTTAATATGGGAGATACGAGGAAATGGTTTAGAAACAAACATGTAGAGCGATAAATGAGGCGTCTGATGGCGCAAACCGTTTCTTAATATCATAAACTGTTTAGGAGATATGAATCTCGAAGTGGAAGTCTGCACTTTTCAACGTGCTCATGCTTATCCGTCATCTATCTATATATATAAAAGCAAGTCGGGCTGGAGCGATGTATATATAAATATTTAAAAATGAAAAAAGACGTGAATTAATGAGGCACTTCCAGAAATCTCAGAAATTTGAAACTTGGTACGAGGGAAACTGATGACCCCAGGATCCCTAGAAAAATCGGAAAATCTCAAAATTCCCTCAAGGGGGCACGCTGGGGGGGCTCAAATTTTGGGCTCAGTATAAGAACACAGTCGTATAGTATATCCAAAACGATAACCTATAGGTTTCGTGGGCTTAAAAATTTTCGGGAATTTCCTCATTTTTATCCCCATCCCCCCAAATCAAGATGGCGGCACAACGTGCGAGACGAGGTAGACAATTGAAATTTGGTGAAATTATAGCTTTTGGTCCCTAACCGACGGGAAAATTCCAAGATGTTCAAATTTTTCACTTTTTACCCCCAAAGATATCGAAATATGGAGGCAATTTTAATAACTGTGCAGACATTCCTTTTGAGCTATTTTTTGGCTAAACGGTAAGACGTATCACAAAACGGATGGCACAATGTCGCTTCAATTCGGAGTGATCTACAACTTTGGTCCTGTGACATTTTGTCGTATCTCTCTGCCTTATACGTTAAATTCGGCCGTATTTCTGGATTGTTCGTAAATTTGGTGATTTTTACAAGTATATTTTATTGTTTGACACACTTATAACAATTATAGGATCATCACGTTGTGTGCGCACATTGGCACGATTAAGGGACATATGTGTACCAAATTTCATGATTCTAGCTTATACTTAAGTAGGCAAAATGTAATGTAAAATGTTAAAAATGCACCCAAATTTCACCCTATTCAAAATTTGAACTCAATTTACCCCCTTAATATGGGAGATACGAGGAAATGGTTTAGAAATAAACATGTAGAGCAATAAATGAGGCGTCTGATGGCGCAAACCGTTTCTTAATATCATAAACTGTTTAGGAGATATGAATCTCGAAGTGGAAGTCTGCACTTTTCAACGTGCTCATGCTTATCCGTCATCTCTATTATATAAAGCCGTACGGCTGACTCACTGACTGACATAAATGATTGACCACTTCCAGATGTGGTAGAAATGTGAAATTTGGCAAAGTTACGGCTATTAGCGTGTAAGCTACGGAAAAGATCCCAAAAATTCAAATTTTTAATTTTTGCCCCCCGCCCCCAAACAAAATGGCGGACGCCATGATGCAGTACCCTACAATATTGAAATTTGGCAAAAATCTAGCTCCTACCCTGAAACTGACGTAGAAATTGCAACAAGTTCAAATATTTAATATTTTACCCATTAAAAAATTCGGAATATTAAGCCAAATTGAATGGCGGTGCAGACTTTCGTTTCGAGCTATTTTGTGGCCGAACGGTAATTGCTATCAATGAACGGATTGCACTTTCGGCCCCTAAAATTAAAAGATCTACAACTTTGGTCCTATGACGTTTTGTCGTATCTCGACCCCTTCTACCTTAGATTGAGCTTCATTTTCCCGGTTTCGCAAAATTTTGTTAAATTTCCATAAATTATTTTACTGATTCACACACTCATATGATAGAGAGATGAACGAAATTTAGCACGCTCCTTGGCAACGGCATTGGCCATATGTACACCGACTTTCGTTATTCTAGCTGCCATGAAAGTATGGGAAATCGGAGGGTACATGCGGAAACACTATTGAAATTTCAGCCTAATTTATGATACTTAACCAATTTATGGTGAAGCCATTTGAGATACGGCAAAACCTCAAATAACCAAAACTATAGGTCGTTTCATCGTCGATCTGTGCGCCAAGTTTCAAGACTCTCGCTGTCTGCTAAGTTGGCGAAATAATTTTTCAGCTGGTGTTAAGCGGACGAAATTTGATATGGATCGAAACGTTCACCCCTTTCAATGGCATAAATATTCGAGATACGAGAAAATGCTTCAAATAGTACTGTAGGTGACTAAAAGACAAGTCTGATGGCGCAATCCGTATCTCGATACGACTTACCGTTTGCCCGCAATAAATTTTCAAATGGAAGTCTGCACTGTGTAGCCTGCACATTGCTTGGATCTATGCTATTTCTTATATATAGAAAGCCGCAAGGCTAACTGACTGACTCACTCACTGACTGACATTAATGTTTGCCCACTTCCAGGTGAGGTAGGAATTTGAAATTCGGCAGTCTGACAGTTCTTAGGCTGCAACCCAAGGAAAAATTCGAAAAAGTTGAAATTTTTCATATTCAGCCCCCCTTCCGCCCAATCAAAATATCGGACTGAAATTTCATGTTAGACCCTACCAGATGAGCTAGGAACTTGAAATGTGGCAATCTGATAGCTATTAGGGTGTGTCCCAAGGGAAAATTCCAAAAAGTTGAAATTTTTTGTATTTGGCCCCCCCTTCGCCGAAACACTGAAATTTCGTGTTACACCCTTGCAGATGAGCTAGGAACTTGAAATTCGGCAATCAAATAGCTATTAGGCTGCAACCCAAGGAAAAATTCCAAAAGTTGAAATTTTTCATATTTAGCCCCCCTACCGCCCAATCAAAATATCGGAGTGAAATTTCGTGTTAGGCCCTTCCAGATGAGCTGGGAACTTGAAATGTGACAATCTGATAGCTATTAGGGTGTGTCCCAAGGGATAATTCCAAAAAGTTCAAATTTTTTGTATTTAGCCCCCCACCGAATCACTCAAATTTCGGTGTTACACCCTTGCAGATTACCTAGAAACTTGAAATTCGGCAATCTGACAGTTATTAGGCTGCAAACCAAGGGAAAATTCCGAAAAGTTGAAATTTTTCATATTTAGCCCCCTTCCGCCCAATCAAAATATCGGACTGAAATTTCGTGTTAGACCCTTCCATATGAGCTAGGAACTTGAAATTCGGCTGCCTGATAGCTATTTGGCTGTAACCCAAGGAAGAATTCCAAAAAGTTCAAAATTTTCATATTTAGCCTCCACCGAATCGAAATATCGTTCTCAAATTTCGGGTAAGACCCTTCAGTTCCGGATGAGGTAGAAACTTGGAATTCGGTAATCTGATAGCTATTAAGCTGCAACCGTGGGGAAAATTCTAAAAAGTTGAAATGTTTCATATTTAGCCGCTTTTCCGTCCAATCAAATTATCGGACTAAAATTTCGCGTTAGACCCTTCCAGATGAGCTACGAACTTGAAATTTGGCAATCTGATATAAATTAGACTGCAACCCAAGGGAATTCCGAAAAGTTCAAATTTTTCATATTTATCCCCCCACCGAATCAAAATATGGGACTCAAATTTCGGTTTAGAACCTTCCGTTCCAGATGCGCTAGAATATTGGAATTCGGCAATCTGATAGCTATTAGGCTGAAACCCAAGGAAAATGCCAAAAAGTTAAAATTTTTCATATTTAATCCCCCCCCCCCGCCCAAACAATATATCGGGCTCAAATTTCGTGTTAGAGCCTTCCAGATGATCTACGATCTTGAGATTCGGCGATATGATGGCTATTAGGTTGCAACCCAAGGAAAAATTCAAATTTAGTTCAATTTTTTCATATTTAGCCCCCTCCCCGCCCAATCAAATTATCAGGCTCAAATTTCGTGTTAGGCCCATCCAGATGATCCAGGAATTGAAATTAATCAATATGATAGAAATTGGGCTGTAAGCCAAGAAAAAATTCCAAAACATTCCATTTTCTCATATTTACCACTCCACCACCCAATCAAAATCCTCTGCACCCCTCCCCCCTAACAAAATGGCGGACGCCATGATGCACTGCCCTACAAAATTAATATTTGGCAATGCTCTAGATCCAAGCCTGTAACCGACGAAGAAATCGCAACAAGTTCAAATTTTGAATAATTAACCCACTGAAAAATCCAAATATGAAGCCAAATTTAATGACGATGCAGACTTTCGTTTAGAGCTATTTTGTGGCTGAGCGGTAATTGCTATCAATGAACTGATTGCACTTTCGCGTCCTAAAATTAAGATGTCTACAATTTTGGTCGTATGACTTTTTGTCGTATCTCGACCCCTTCTACCTTAGACTGACCTTCATTTCCCCGGTTTTTATCAATTTTGTTTTTTACTGATTAACACACTCATAAGACAGATAGACAATAAATTCAGCACGCTCCCTGACACGACCATTGGCCATATGTAGACCGACTTTGATTATTCTACTGCTATGAATGTATGGGAAACTGAAGGAATAACTTACCTAGAAACACTACCATAATTTCAGCATAATGTATGTACCGTAATCAATTTATGGTGAAGACCATGGAGATACGGCAAAACCTCAAACAACCAAAATTGTAGGTCGTTATATTGTCGTCCAGCGTGCCAAGTTTCAAGAGTGTAGGTGTCTGCTAAGTTGGCACAATCTTTTTTTCAACTTGTTTAAAGCGGTCGAAATTTGACATGGATCGATATGTTCACCTCCTTCCTTGGTATAAATACGCAAGATACTAGAAAAGGCCTAAGACAGTAATGTAGAAGACTAAAGGGGTCGTCTGATGGCGCAATCCATACTTTGATACGACGTGCCGATTTTCCGCAATAAATTTCCTAACCAAAGTCTGCACTATTTAGCGTGCACATTGCCTGGCTCTATATTTTATATATATAAAACTGTTTGGCTCACTGGCTGGCATAAATGTTTACCCACTTCGACATGAGCTAGAAACTTAAAATTTGACAATATGATAGCAAATAGGCTGTATTGTGGAAAAGTTCCATATGTTGATTTTGTGTTATTTTTACTTCCCTTGCCTTAAACTAAATTTTGGACGATATGTTGCAGTGCGCCAAAGAATTAAAATTTGCCGCAGTTACATCTTTGGCCTGCAACCGACGGAGAAATTCGAAGGAGTTGAATTGTTTAACGTTTTCATCTCCAGAAGTTATCAAAATCTGGAAGCAAATTTCATTATGGTGCTAAGTAACGTTTCGATAATTTTGGTGGCTAAACTGTAAGTCGTACAGCCAAATGGACAAGACGTTCGGATCCTATCATGAAGGGTTCGACAATTTCTGTCCCGGGAATTTTAGTCGTATCATGATCCCTTATGCCTTGGATAGAACTCCATTTTTCAGATTTAACGTCAATTTTTTACATTTTCCGTAATTAATTTACTGTTTTACACACTTATAAGACCGATAGAATCATGAAATTTGGCAGGCTCATTGGAACGTTCGTGGGCCACAAGTGACCAAGGCTGACTGACTCACTGACTGACTGACTGACATTAATGTTTGCCCACTTCCAAGTGAGATAGGAACTTGAAATTCGGCAATCTGATAGCTATTAGGCTGCAACACAAGGAAAAATTCCAAAAAGTTGAAATTTTTTATATTTAGCCCCCCTTCTGGCCAATTAAAATATCGGGATGAAATTTCGTGTTAGACCCTTCCAGATGAGCTAGAAACTTGAAATCTGGCAGTCTGATAGCTATTAGGATGTAACCTAAGTCAAAATTCCAAAACGTTCAAATTTTTTTATATTTAGCCCCCCATTGAATTAAAATATCGGACTCAAAATTTCGGGTTAGACCCATCCGTTCCAGATGAGCTAGAAACTTGCAATTCGGCAATCTGATACCTATTATTCTATAACACAAGGGAGAATTCCAAAAAGGTCAAATTTTTCATAACAGCCCCCCACTTCGAATCAAAATATCGGACTCAAGTTTCGGGTTAGACAATTCCAGATGAGCTAGGAACTTGAGATTCGGCAATGTGATAGCTATTAGGCTTCAACCAAAGGAAAAATTCCAAAAGTTCACATTCTTCATATTTAGCCCCTTCCTCGCCCAATTAAAATATTGGACTCAAATTTCAAGGAAAAATTTCACAGTAGTTTTCCATGTGAGCACTTGAAATATAAAGGAATTGGGGGTTTAGGGGCGCAGCCCCCAACGAGCGAAAGCGAGTCTATATATATAAAAGCAAGTCGGGCTGGAGCGATGTATATATAAATATTTAAAAATGAAAAAAGACGTGAATTAATGAGGCACTTCCAGAAATCTCAGAAATTTGAAACTTGGTACGAGGGAAACTGATGACCCCAGGATCCCTAGAAAAATCGGAAAATCTCAAAATTCCCTCAAGGGGGCACGCTGGGGGGGCTCAAATTTTGGGCTCAGTATAAGAACACAGTCGTATAGTATATCCAAAACGATAACCCATAGGTTTCGTGGGCTTAAAAATTTTCGGGAATTTCCTCATTTTTATCCCCCATCCCCCCAAATCAAGATGGCGGCACAACCTGCGAGACGAGGTAGACAATTGAAATTTGGTGAAATTATAGCTTTTGGTCCCTAACCGACGGGAAAATTCCAAGATGTTCAAATTTTTCACTTTTTACCCCCAAAGATATCGAAATATGGAGGCAATTTTAATAACTGTGCAGACATTCCTTTTGAGCTATTTTTTGGCTAAACGGTAAGTCGTATCACAAAACGGATGGCACAATGTCCCTTCAATTCGGAGTGATCTACAACTTTGGTCCTGTGACATTTTGTCGTATCTCTCTCCCTTATACGTTAAATTCGGCCGTATTTCTGGATTGTTCGTAAATTTGGTGATTTTTACAAGTATATTTTATTGTTTGACACACTTATAACAATGATAGGATCATCACGTTGTGTGCGCACATTGGCACGATTAAGGGACATATGTGTACCAAATTTCATGATTCTAGCTTATACTTAAGTAGGCAAAATGTAATGTAAAATGTTAAAAATGCACCCAAATTTCACCCTATTCAAATTTTGAACTCAATTTACCCCCTTAATATGGGAGATACGAGGAAATGGTTTAGAAACAAACATGTAGAGCGATAAATGAGGCGTGTGTCTGTACATTGATTATTTTGGCGAAATTTCCGTATAGTTATCCGTTTCAGGTGTAATAATGACCACCTGCATCATTTTTAGCTTCGGTGTCTGTCTGTTTTTTGTCTGTTTGTCTGTTTGTCTGTCCTTCTATAACTTGAAAACTACTGGATATATTTCCACCAAACTTCATATTTAGAATCCACCTGTCCTTGGGTAGGTTTTAGCGCAAAAAATAAAATCGTAACGACTGTGTGTCTGTACATTGATTATTTTGGCGAAATTTCCGTACAGTTATCCGTTTCAGGTGTAATAATGACCATCTGCATCATTTTCAGCTTTGGTGTCTGTTTGTCTGTTTGTTTGTCTGTTAGTCTCTTTGTCTGTTTGTCTGTTTGTCTGTCCTTCTATAACTTGAAAACTACTAAATATATATTTCCACCAAACTTCATATTTAGAATCCACCTCTCCTTGGGTAGGTTTTAGCGCAAATATCGTTTCTAAATCCCTGAACTGAGTGGGGATTTTTACGAAACCGAAACCGTGATTTTGCACTCCCTCAAAGTATACACAACCGAACTTCATGGAAATCAACCTGCCTTAATGAAAATTAATTTCTAAACCTTTTTTTCTCATGTGCATCATTTCGATAACAGGATTTAGTAAGGGAGATATCATTAACGGACCGTTTTTCGATACAAATCCCAGCGGACTTAACGCAAGAGCGGGTGCGTGTAGAGCGTACTTCTTACAAACTTGAAAACTAACAAGATATTTGAACCAAATTTTTTATATAGCATCCATCTGTCCAAGGGTAGGTTTCCTTGGTGTCTGTTAGTTAGTTAGTTTGTTTGTTTGTTTCTTTGTTTGTTTGTTTGGTCTGTTTGTCTTTCTCTAACTTGAAAACTACTGGATATATTTCCACCAAACTTCATATTTAGAATCCACCTATCCTTTGGGGAGGTTTTAGGGCAAATATAGTTTCTAAATCCCTGAACTAATTGGGTTTTTTTACGAAACCGAAACAGTGATTTTGCACTCCCTTAAAATACACACAACCAAACTTAATGGAAATCTACCTGCCTTAATGGAAATTAATTTCTAAACCTTTTCCTCTCATGTGCATCATTTCAGTCACTTACAGGAAAGATAGTATGATCAAACTCTACACGAACATTGGCCCACCCAGTACCCATATGTGAGCCAAATGCTATGTCACATAATTATCCGAAAAGTAATGCAATGTAAGATATTCTTACACAAATTTCCACCTATTCAACGTTTCTGATTCAATCTGACCCATGAATAGATTAGATGCGAGAAAATATCATAGGACCAGTCATTCAGATCGCTAAATACTGCGCCTTACGGTACAATCATTTGTCGATATGACGTACCGTTTAGCAGCAGTTAATCTGTAAATGAAGGTCTGCAATATTGTAAACATTCATATACTTTCGTATGTCCATCTGTATATATTCATTGATGTCGATTTGTAGCGATCGAGAAAGGATGTGTCTGCTATTGTAATCAGTACTCCCTACACCGACTTTGACTGCTGGCAGTAGGAATGGGGTCCTTCTCCAACTCCTGTGTAACTGGCATTAGTAAGGAGGGCCTACCATTTTAATGAATAATTCACTTTTCGATTTGTCTTGCAGAAGGCAAGGGATCATGCAGTTTTGTTGGAAAGTCCCCTACTCTATTGTGTTTGGCTCTAGGCCAGGGTGCCCGCCATTATAAACAAATGTTCCAATCTAAAATTTGACTAGCATTAGGCATAGTGGCCTGCTATTTTCATGGAAACTCACTAATTCTGTGTGACTGGCA
The DNA here is from genome assembly GCF_040414725.1 of Anabrus simplex. Taxonomy (NCBI): domain Eukaryota; kingdom Metazoa; phylum Arthropoda; class Insecta; order Orthoptera; family Tettigoniidae; genus Anabrus; species Anabrus simplex. Next base: position 240,580,973 of record NC_090270.1, read on the forward strand.
GTAAGCTGGCTAGCAGCAGTAAAAGGGGACTGTCATTATAATGATAACTGCACAACTCAATTTTGACTGGTGGTAGGGAAGTTGCCTGCTATTATAATAAGAACTCCTCAACTGTAACCTGTCTGAAAATAGGAAATGGGTCTGCCATTGTAACTAAAACTCCCCAAATCGATTGTGACCGGGTAGTAGGCATTGGGGCCTGCAATTATAATGTAAACTTGCCAACTCGATTTTGAATGGCAGTAGGCAAGTGAGCCTGGCGTTATCATCACAACTCCGCAACCCTCACTTTACATTGGAAACAACGTATGTGGACCTCCCCATGCTATTTCTCGGATAAGGCTAAGAGACATGCAATTTTAAAACAATCTCATTTGCTGCACGCACAGTATTTACGTCGATATCCGTATACAATGTAGAATACCGTAGCGAAGCACGGGTACATTTGCTAGTCTATATATATAAAAGCAAGTCGGGCTGGAGCGATGTATATATAAATATTTAAAAATGAAAAAAGACGTGAATTAATGAGGCACTTCCAGAAATCTCAGAAATTTGAAACTTGGTACGAGGGAAACTGATGACCCCAGGATCCCTAGAAAAATCGGAAATTTTCAAAATTCCCTGAAGGGGGCACGCTGGGGGGGCTCAAATTTTGGGCTCGGTATAAGAACACAGTCGTATAGTATATCCAAAACGATAACCTATAGGTTTCGTGGGCTTAAAAATTTTCGGGAATTTCCTCATTTTTATCCCCCATCCCCCCAAATCAAGATGGCGGCACAACCTGCGAGACGAGGTAGACAATTGAAATTTGGTGAAATTATAGCTTTTGAACCCTAACCGACGGGAAAATTCCAAGATGTTCAAATTTTTCACTTTTTACCCCCAAGGATATCGAAATATGGAGGCAATTTTAATGACTGTGCAGACATTCCTTCTGAGCTATTTTTTGGCTAAACGGTAAGTCGTATCACAAAAAGGATGGCACAACGTCGCTTCAATTCGGCGTGATCTACAACTTTGGTCCTGTGACATTTTGTCGTATCTCTCTCCCTTATACGTTAAATTTGGCCGTATTTCTGGATTGTTCGTAAATTTGGTGATTTTTACAAGTATATTTTATTGTTTGACACACTTATAACAATGATAGGATCATCACGTTGTGTGCGCACATTGGCACGATTAAGGGACATATGTGTACCAAATTTCATGATTCTAGCTTATACATAAGTAGGCAAAATGTAATGTAAAATGTTAAAAATGCACCCAAATTTCACCCTATTCAAAATTTGAACTCAATTTACCCCCTTAATATGGGAGATACGAGGAAATGGTTTAGAAACAAACATGTAGAGCGATACATCAGGCGTCTGATGGCGCAAACCGTTTCTTAATATCATAAACCGTTTAGGAGATATGAATCTCGAAGTGGAAGTCTGCACTTTTCAACGTGCTCATGCTTATCCGTCATCTATCTATATATATAAAAGCAAGTCGGGCTGGAGCGATGTATATATAAATATTTAAAAATGAAAAAAGACGTGAATTAATGAGGCACTTCCAGAAATCTCAGAAATTTGAAACTTGGTACGAGGGAAACTGATGACCCCAGGATCCCTAGAAAAATCGGAAATTTTCAAAATTCCCTGAAGGGGGCACGCTGGGGGGGCTCAAATTTTGGGCTCGGTATAAGAACACAGTCGTATAGTATATCCAAAACGATAACCTATAGGTTTCGTGGGCTTAAAAATTTTCGGGAATTTCCTCATTTTTATCCCCCATCCCCCCAAATCAAGATGGCGGCACAACCTGCGAGACGAGGTAGACAATTGAAATTTGGTGAAATTATAGCTTTTGAACCCTAACCGACGGGAAAATTCCAAGATGTTCAAATTTTTCACTTTTTACCCCCAAGGATATCGAAATATGGAGGCAATTTTAATGACTGTGCAGACATTACTTCTGAGCTATTTTTTGGCTAAACGGTAAGTCGTATCACAAAAAGGATGGCACAACGTCGCTTCAATTCGGCGTGATCTACAACTTTGGTCCTGTGACATTTTGTCGTATCTCTCTCCCTTATACGTTAAATTTGGCCGTATTTCTGGATTGTTCGTAAATTTGGTGATTTTTACAAGTATATTTTATTGTTTGACACACTTATAACAATGATAGGATCATCACGTTGTGTGCGCACATTGGCACGATTAAGGGACATATGTGTACCAAATTTCATGATTCTAGCTTATACATAAGTAGGCAAAATGTAATGTAAAATGTTAAAAATGCACCCAAATTTCACCCTATTCAAAATTTGAACTCAATTTACCCCCTTAATATGGGAGATACGAGGAAATGGTTTAGAAACAAACATGTAGAGCGATAAATGAGGCGTCTGATGGCGCAAACCGTTTCTTAATATCATAAACCGTTTAGGAGATATGAATCTCGAAGTGGAAGTCTGCACTTTTCAACGTGCTCATGCTTATCCGTCATCTATCTATATATATAAAAGCAAGTCGGGCTGGAGCGATGTATATATAAATATTTAAAAATGAAAAAAGACGTGAATTAATGAGGCACTTCCAGAAATCTCAGAAATTTGAAACTTGGTACGAGGGAAACTGATGACCCCAGGATCCCTAGAAAAATCGGAAAATCTCAAAATTCCCTGAAGGGGGCACGCTGGGGGGCTCAAATTTTGGGCTCGGTATAAGAACACAGTCGTATAGTATATCCAAAACGATAACCTCTAGGTTTCGTGGGCTTAAAAATTTTCGGGAATTTCCTCATTTTTATCCCCCATCCCCCCAAATCAAGATGGCGGCACAACCTGCGAGACGAGGTAGACAATTGAAATTTGGTGAAATTATAGCTTTTGAACCCTAACCGACGGGAAAATTCCAAGATGTTCAAATTTTTCACTTTTTACCCCCACGGATATCGAAATATGGAGGCAATTTTAATGACTGTGCAGACATTCCTTCTGAGCTATTTTTTGGCTAAACGGTAAATCGTATCACAAAAAGGATGGCACAACGTCCCTTCAATTCGGCGTGATCTACAACTTTGGTCCTGTGACATTTTGTCGTATCTCTCTCCCTTATACGTTAAATTTGGCCGTATTTCTGGATTGTTCGTAAATTTGGTGATTTTTACAAGTATATTTTATTGTTTGACACACTTATAACAATGATAGGATCATCACGTTGTGTGCGCACATTGGCACGATTAAGGGACATATGTGTACCAAATTTCATGATTCTAGCTTATACATAAGTAGGCAAAATGTAATGTAAAATGTTAAAAATGCACCCAAATTTCACCCTATTCAAAATTTGAACTCAATTTACCCCCTTAATATGGGAGATACGAGGAAATGGTTTAGAAACAAACATGTAGAGCGATAAATGAGGCGTCTGATGGCGCAAACCGTTTCTTAATATCATAAACCGTTTAGGAGATATGAATCTCGAAGTGGAAGTCTGCACTTTTCAACGTGCTCATGCTTATCCGTCATCTATCTATATATATAAAAGCAAGTCGGGCTGGAGCGATGTATATATAAATATTTAAAAATGAAAAAAGACGTGAATTAATGAGGCACTTCCAGAAATCTCAGAAATTTGAAACTTGGTACGAGGGAAACTGATGACCCCAGGATCCCTAGAAAAATCGGAAAATCTCAAAATTCCCTGAAGGGGGCACGCTGGGGGGCTCAAATTTTGGGCTCGGTATAAGAACACAGTCGTATAGTATATCCAAAACGATAACCTCTAGGTTTCGTGGGCTTAAAAATTTTCGGGAATTTCCTCATTTTTATCCCCCATCCCCCCAAATCAAGATGGCGGCACAACCTGCGAGACGAGGTAGACAATTGAAATTTGGTGAAATTATAGCTTTTGAACCCTAACCGACGGGAAAATTCCAAGATGTTCAAATTTTTCACTTTTTACCCCCACGGATATCGAAATATGGAGGCAATTTTAATGACTGTGCAGACATTCCTTCTGAGCTATTTTTTGGCTAAACGGTAAATCGTATCACAAAAAGGATGGCACAACGTCCCTTCAATTCGGCGTGATCTACAACTTTGGTCCTGTGACATTTTGTCGTATCTCTCTCCCTTATACGTTAAATTTGGCCGTATTTCTGGATTGTTCGTAAATTTGGTGATTTTTACAAGTATATTTTATTGTTTGACACACTTATAACAATGATAGGATCATCACGTTGTGTGCGCACATTGGCACGATTAAGGGACATATGTGTACCAAATTTCATGATTCTAGCTTATACATAAGTAGGCAAAATGTAATGTAAAATGTTAAAAATGCACCCAAATTTCACCCTATTCAAAATTTGAACTCAATTTACCCCCTTAATATGGGAGATACGAGGAAATGGTTTAGAAACAAACATGTAGAGCGATAAATGAGGCGTCTGATGGCGCAAACCGTTTCTTAATATCATAAACCGTTTAGGAGATATGAATCTCGAAGTGGAAGTCTGCACTTTTCAACGTGCTCATGCTTATCCGTCATCTATCTATATATATAAAAGCAAGTCGGGCTGGAGCGATGTATATATAAATATTTAAAAATGAAAAAAGACGTGAATTAATGAGGCACTTCCAGAAATCTCAGAAATTTGAAACTTGGTACGAGGGAAACTGATGACCCCAGGATCCCTAGAAAAATCGGAAATTCTCAAAATTCCCTGAAGGGGGCACGCTGGGGGGCTCAAATTTTGGGCTCGGTATAAGAACACAGTCGTATAGTATATCCAAAACGATAACCTCTAGGTTTCGTGGGCTTAAAAATTTTCGGGAATTTCCTCATTTTTATCCCCCATCCCCCCAAATCAAGATGGCGGCACAACCTGCGAGACGAGGTAGACAATTGAAATTTGGTGAAATTATAGCTTTTGAACCCTAACCGACGGGAAAATTCCAAGATGTTCAAATTTTTCACTTTTTACCCCCACGGATATCGAAATATGGAGGCAATTTTAATGACTGTGCAGACATTCCTTCTGAGCTATTTTTTGGCTAAACGGTAAGTCGTATCACAAAAAGGATGGCACAACGTCCCTTCAATTCGGCGTGATCTACAACTTTGGTCCTGTGACATTTTGTCGTATCTCTCTCCCTTATACGTTAAATTTGGCCGTATTTCTGGATTGTTCGTAAATTTGGTGATTTTTACAAGTATATTTTATTGTTTGACACACTTATAACAATGATAGGATCATCACGTTGTGTGCGCACATTGGCACGATTAAGGGACATATGTGTACCAAATTTCATGATTCTAGCTTATACATAAGTAGGCAAAATGTAATGTAAAATGTTAAAAATGCACCCAAATTTCACCCTATTCAAAATTTGAACTCAATTTACCCCCTTAATAGGGGAGATACGAGGAAATGGTTTAGAAACAAACATGTAGAGCGATAAATGAGGCGTCTGATGGCGCAAACCGTTTCTTAATATCGTAAACCGTTTAGGAGATATGAATCTCGAAGTGGAAGTCTGCACTTTTCAACGTGCTCATGCTTATCCGTCATCTATCTATATATATAAAAGCAAGTCGGGCTGGAGCGATGTATATATAAATATTTAAAAATGAAAAAATACGTGAATTAATGAGGCACTTCCAGAAATCTCAGAAATTTGAAACTTGGTACGAGGGAAACTGATGACCCCAGGATCCCTAGAAAAATCGGAAATTCTGAAAATTCCCTGAAGGGGGCACGCTGGGGGGGCTCAAATTTTGGACTCAGTATAAGAACACTGTCGTATAGTATATCCAAAACGATAACCTATAGGTTCGTGGGCTTAAAAATTTTCGGGAATTTCCTCATTTTTATCCCCCATCCCCCCAAATCAAGATGGCGGCACAACCTGCGAGACGAGGTAGACAATTGAAATTTGGTGAAATTATAGCTTTTGAACCCTAACCGACGGGAAAATTCCAAGATGCTCAAATTTTTCACTTTTTACCCCCAAGGATATCGAAATATGGAGGCAATTTTAATGTCTGTGCAGACATTCCTTCTGAGCTATATTTTGGCTAAACGGTAAGTCGTATCACAAAACGGATGGCACAATGTCGCTTCAATTCCGAGTGATCTACAACTTTGGTCCTGTGACATTTTGTCGTATCTCTCTCCCTTATACGTTAAATTTGGCCGTATTTCTGGATTGTCCGTAAATTTGGTGATTTTTACAAGTATATTTTATTGTTTGACACACTTATAACAAGGATAGGATCATCATGTTGTGTGCGCACACTGTCGCGATTATGGGACATATCTGTACCAAATTTCATTATTCTAGCTTATACATACGTAGGCAAAATGTAATGTAAAATGTTAAAAATGCACCCAAATTTCACCCTATTCAAAATTTGAACTCAATTTACCCCCTTAATATAGGAGATACGAGGAAATGGTTTAGAAACAAACATGTAGAGCGATAAATGAGGCGTCTGATGGCGCAAACCGTTTCTTAATATCATAAACCGTTTAGGAGATATGAATCTCGAAGTGGAAGTCTGCACTTTTCAACGTGCTCATGCTTATCCGTCGTCTATATAAATAAAATCGTAACGACCGTGTGTCTGTACATTGATTATTTTGGCGAAATTTCGGTACAGTTATCCGTTTCAGGTGTAATAATGACCATCTGCATCATTTTTAGCTTTGGTGTCTGTTTGTCTGTTTGTTTGTCTGTTAGTCTCTTTGTCTGTTTGTCTGTTTGTCTGTCCTTCTATAACTTGAAAACTACTAAATATATATTTCCACCAAACTTCATATTTAGAATCCACCTCTCCTTGGGTAGGTTTTAGCGCAAATATCGTTTCTAAATCCCTGAACTGAGTGGGGATTTTTACGAAACGGAAACTGTGATTTTGCACTCCCTCAAAGTATACACAATCGAACTTAATGGAAATCAACCTGCCTTAATGAAAATTAATTTTTAAACCTTTTTTTCTCATGTGCATCATTTCGATAACAGGATTTAGTAAGGGAGATATCATTAACGGACCGTTTTTCGGTACAAATCCCAGCGGACTTAACGCAAGAGCGGGTGCGTGTAAAGCGTACTTCTTACAACTTGAAAACTAACAAGATATTTGAACCAAATTTTATATATAGCATCCATCTGTCCAAGGGTAGGTTTCCTTGGTGTCAGTTAGTTAGTTAGTTTGTTTGTTTCTTTGTTTGTTTGTTTGTTTGTTTGTTTGTTTGTTTGTTTGTTTGGTCTGTTTGTCTTTCTCTACCTTGAAAACTACTGGATATATTTCCACCAAACTTCATATTTAGAATCCACCTATCCTTTGGGGAGGTTTTAGGGCAAATATGTTTCTAAATCCCTGAACTAATTGGGGGTTTATACGAAACCGAAACCGTTATTTTGCACTCCCTCAAAATACACACAACCAAACTTAATGGAAATCTACCTGCCTTAATGGAAATTAATTTCTAAACCTTTTCTTCTCATGTGCATCATTTCAATCACTTACAGGAAAGATAGTATGATCAAACTCTACACGAACATTGGCCCACCCAGTACCCATATGTGAGCCAAATGCTATGTCACATAATTATCCGAAAAGTAATGCAATGTAAGATAATCTTACACAAATTTCAACCTATTCAACGTTTCTGATTCAATCTGACCCATGAATAGATTAGATGCGAGAAAATATCATAGGACCAGCCATTTAGATCGCTAAATACTGCGCCTTACGGTACAATCCTTTGTCGATATGACGTACCGTTTAGCAGCAGTTAATCTGTAAATGAAGGTCTGCAATATTGTAAACATTCATATACTTTCGTATGTCCATCTGTATATATTCATTGATGTCGATTTGTAGCGATCGAGAAAGGATGTGTCTGCTATTGTAATCAGTACTCCCTACACCGACTTTGACTGCTGGCAGTAGGAATGGGGTCCTTCTCCAACTCCTGTGTAACTGGCATTAGTAAGGAGGGCCTACCATTTTAATGAATAATTCACTTTTCGATTTGTCATGCAGAAGGCAAGGGATCATGCAGTTTTGTTCGAAAGTCGCCTACTCTATTGTATTTGGCTCTAGGCCAGGGTGCCCGCCATTATAAACAAATGTTCCAATCTAAAATTTGACTAGCATTAGGCATAGTGGCCTGCTATTTTCATGGAAACTCACTAATTCCGTGTGACTGGCAGTAAGCTGGCTAGCAGCAGTAAAAAGGGACTGTCATTATAATGATAACTGCACAACTCAATTTTGACTGGTGGTAGGGAAGTTGCCTGGTATTATAATAAAAACTCCTCAACTGTAACCTGTCTGAAAGTAGGAAATCGGTCTGCCATTGTAACTAAAACTCCCCAAATCGATTGTGACCGCGCAGTAGGCATTGGGGCCTGCAATTATAATGTAAACTTGCCAACTCGATTGTGAATGGCAGTAGGCAAGTGAGCCTGGCGTTATCATCACAACTCCGCAACCCTCACTTTACATTGGAAACAACGTATGTGGACCTCCCCATGCTATTTCTCGGATAAGGCTAAGAGACATGCAATTTTAAAACAATCTCATTTGCTGCACGCACAGTATTTACGTCGATATCCGTATACAATGTAGAATACCGTAGCGAAGCACGGGTACATTTGCTAGTTCACTTATAAATTGTAAGTCGCAATGTGACAATCGAGATTATCCCGTGAATCCCAGTACAATAAACTTAACTACGAAACCGGTTTGACAGATGTTAGATAAAGATGTTAAAAATTTCCAAATATATCTATGTGGGTCGTCAGTTTTGAACAACATGAAACACTTGTTAAGTTGTGATAGGATTTCATGCCGATCGTTGAAATAACTGGCCGTATACCAAAAAGTAGAAGACAGAGGCGTGTTTGATATAAATATCCATTAGAGAAATTCAGATGTCTCACTTTACGGTAGAAAGGAAAATACACACATTTTTAAAGACAAGAAAATTCATTTTTATTTTTTACAGTAGTAGGAGGACAAATAATATTATTTTAAATTTCTTAAAATATATTGTCCCTGTCCTGCCAAAACGGCGAATGTTACAATGCTCTTCCTATGCATTATTTCCCTTAAGACTGGTCACGCCTTCAAGCCATATATTGACATGCAGTCTATCACAACAATTTTCGTTGAGTTCAGTTTCTTATGTACATGTGTAAAGGAAAATGAACTTTACTGTACCATACTGAAGGAATGTATGTTTGCATGGCATTTACCCAGTCCTAGAATGTGATGTATTTAAGGTCCATTTTCCTTTACGCGCCCGCATAGGAAAATGAACCCAACGAAAATTGTTCTGATGGAATGCATATCCATATGTGGCTGGAAGCCGTGACCAGTCTTAAGAGAAATAATGGATAGGAAGAGCATTGTCACATTCGCCGTTTTGGCAGAACAGGGACGATATCTTGGGATTGATTTCAGTTAAATGCTAAACATTTGTACGATCACTCTTCATTATTATTATACAGTGAATCGTTATAAATTTAGAAATGTTTTGACGATTAGTTCTATAACTACCAAACACACTTCAAAAGTTCCATCAGACTGGAACATACTAAAATAAAGCATTCTACGTAATGAATCAATCAGTGTCACTTTACGTATTTCACGTGATTACGTTATAGGTAAATTTCTTCATTTCATGATCAAATATACATACGTACATCATTATAGACCGTTATGCCTTTCAGCGTTCAGTCTCCACGGTACTAAATATCGCCAAAGTCCTCCATTTTCAAGTAGTGCTGTGGCCTAATGTAGTTCTGAAACTCTTGTCTTTAAATCGTTAGAAACTGCGTCTAACCATCGTCGGGTTGGTCTCCCTCTACATCTCTTATCCTCCACAAAGAGTCCATTATTCTCCTAGGTAACCTATCCTCCTCCATTCATCTAAGTAGGTAGAAATTTTTATCACACAGTAATGAAGACAAACCATTACAAGAATTTATATCTGAGCGGGAAACATCGTGCTAACGAAAGAAACAGAACGGGAGATGAACACAAACATAAATAATGACTCCCTCTGCGTGGGGGCAATAGAATACATATTTGATATACCCTGCCTGTTATAAGGGGGTGACTGAAAGGGTGACCACGGGCCCTTAGCTGAGTCCTGGTATTGTTTCGTGCTCCTACTTACTTGTGCCACTTTCATCTATCATATCCGACCTCCTTTGGTCGACACTTGTTATTTTCCGACCCCAACGGCATTAGCTTTCGAGGCATAGGAAGTCCTTCATTTTCAAACCATTCGTAGCCCTTGCCTTTCTTCGGCCGATGCCTTCATTATTCCAAGCGTCGGATCTCTTCCATTGTCTGTCCGATTGGACCAGTATTCGGGAGATAGTGGGTTTAAAACCCACTGTTGGCAGCCATGAAGATGGTTTTCCGTGGTTCCCCATTTTCACACCAGGCAAATACTGGGGCTATACCTTAATTAAGGCCATGGCCACTTCCTTCCCACTCCTAGCCCTTACCTGTCCAATCGTCGCCATAAGACTTATCTGTGTCGGTGTGACGTAAAACAACTTGTAAAAAAATGTCCGATTGATGTTAATAGAGAAGGTTTGTCCAGTTCTAATTCTTCTTGAAACAATAATCACCATTAACACAAGGATAATTATACATTACTCACAGGTAATTAAAAGCAATCTAGTCTGTGGATTATATCCTACAGCATTCTGTTTTAACAGCTGATACATTTCCTGTTGTTATGCATATATAATGGTTCCATCACTGGGGATCAACTTGGATGGTAATTCAAAATGTCTACATTGTATTAATTGTCTCTGCTACCGGACACTTCAAGTAATTAATATACTATTAAAATTAGAAAGCAAATTTGACAGTTAACAGAATGATACTAGTTTGCCTATATAATTCATTTTTAACCATTTATGTTGAGCATTAATATTAGGTCAATTATAATCACTTTTAATTCTAAAATAACTGTTACCTACTAAACAACGAAATTTAGGCCTTCTATAAAGATTTTTGTGTTCGATAAGTAGGCCGAGTCTTTATAAAGTAATTGATTATTTTCTGCATATTTCATGTCCTTCTATATTAAATCACTGCCTTTACAATGTACCTACACCATGAAGGTAGTTATTTTCTCCAGTACAAGTGAAAAAGGAGGTAAGGTATTATAATGCTACAAATGTATATTTGCTATAATTGAAAGGGAAGTATTTCACGACTTTCATTATGATTGGTATATAATCTTAACCTGGTTATATTAGAGAGATATGTGCACTGAAGAGAGAAAGAACAGTTCGATATGAATGTAATGCATAATAATATTTCTGTTCCCCGGACAATTGATCGTCTATTGTACAGCATAGTCTTGTCCATGTGCTTTGAAAAACACGTAATTATGATGCGTAATACCGAAGGTTTCTTTCAGTACTACACTGTCGTAATCAAGGAAATCACAAGCAAGTCTAGTACGCGTGTTATACATACAGTAACATTACTTTTTAATATGTTTGTTTCAATATAATGGACATTTGTGTTATGATTGTAGATAAAATTAGAGAAGCAACTTGTGTTGTTTAAAGCCTAATGCTAACATATTTAATCTTACTCGAAAAAGGTCCAGTTAAGGCGCGTGTTGCCTCAAAAACTATTCATCGCTAACCTACAATGCAAACACCATGTTTCCACAGCACTTACGCTGAACACCGATCCGACTTTTCAAGCGTTGGCCGGTTGAAAATATGAAGTTTTTACAAAAAACTAACAATACAACATAAAACATTTCCGCTTACGAAGAAAGCGGAAGAATTACTTTACCGTGAAACAATTTCTTATTATTATTAATCTGTTTACCCTCCAGAGTCGATTTTTCCCTCGGACTCAGTGAGGGATCCCACCTCTACCGCATGAAGAGCAGTGTCCTGGAGCTTCAGTCTCTGGGTCGGGGATACAACTGGGGAGGGTGACCAGTACATCGTCCAGGCGGCCTCACCTGCTATGCTGAACAGGGGCCTTGCCGGGGGATGGGAAGATTGGAAGGGATAGAGAACGAAGAGGGAAGGAAGCGAACGTGGCCTTGAAGTTAGGTAGCATCCCGGCATTTGCCTAGAGGAGAAGTGGGAAAGCACGGGAAACCACTTCCAGGATGGCAGAGGTGAGAATAGAACCCACCTCCGGAGGCTGAGTTGACCCCGTTCCAACCATCGTACCACTTTTCAAATTTCGTGGCAGAGTCGGGAATCGAATCCGGGCCTCCGGGGGTGGCAGCCAATCACACTAACAACTACACCACAGAGGCGGACGTGTCAAACAATCACTTTATTTTCTGGCGTTCTAAAACACTCCACCGAAATACTGATATATTACTCTGATATTTAAATACGTTTGAACAGTCCTTCAGTAAAGTAGGACGGAAAGCTTCAAGGGAGAGAAACAGAGATGTACTCTAAGTCTACTGCCAGCATCTATTGATCTTTACTATTTTGACTTCCAGTGACGCAGAAACTCGTCCTGCTAAGAGGATCTTGAGAAACAACCTCTCATACAGGGTCGTATTTCTTCAGCCCGCATATTGGATTTCCATTCACTTCGTGGTACACTCAACATGACCGCTATACTTGCGTGAATATAACCGAACTTAGTAGGCGTATTGCATTTTACAGATATTGGTTATGGACTGTACATACTGAGAAATACGAGGGCTTTAAGTAAAATAACGGCAACGTAGCCGAGACACTCGCAGGAGTTCGAGCATGCGAAAATAGGATATGGGAGTGATCGGGTAACGCTGATCTCGATGTGTATTGCGCATTTCACGAATATCCAGATGGGACTGTTGTTGCTCAGTGGCATCGAAGTGAAGAGTGCCACTTTCACCGCTCTAAAGCATGTTTTCGAAAGGTGATCAGCGTTTGTAGATTATAATCGAGGTTGCCCGTGGCAAAAATGCATCAGAATGTTATTGAGAGTTACGTAAACCCTATGGCGAGAATGCATTATCGTATAAGATGGTTGCAGGATGGGTGCTTATTGGAACGGTGGCCTCTATACTCAATAGACATGACTCCTTGTGACTTCGAACTGCTTCCGAAGTTCAAGAAATCCCTCTGATGCCGCCGAATTCCTGTCGTGGTATTTTTACTCCGAGCAGTAGGGCGTTCCATCTGTCATCAACAGAGAACGCCTTCCTAACGGTCCCCTACGGTTTCACAACATTTGGCAGAAAGTAATAAACTTTATTAGTGACTACAGTGCATTGAAGAATGTAATACAATTGTACTTTCTAGTTCATAAAATATTGCGCTCTATCAATATTACCACTACTTTATTTTCATCCCTCGTGTGGAAATTACTTGATCTAATTTTCTTCTTCCATATTTCGGTGGTTATTCAATATTTATCACAGGAATACCTGTTAGCATGTGATGCCCATTTGTTTCCCACTATGATGGTTTCACGTTCTTAGAATCTTAATAGGCATCTACCATTGTCCTGGAGGAGTTAGACTTTGTTAGAACGACAATCTTGCTCGTCGACAGTTGATCACCTACATAAGACTAAACTACACATTGATATCTTATTCACCGAATCACTTTAGAACATCTTCTTTCTATGGTCTAAATCTAACTGCCGTAGCCGTGTTGAAACACTGGGTCCCGTGAGATCTCCTAAGTTAGGCAACATTGGGCGTGGTCAAAATTTGGATTGGTTGCCACGCGCTGTTGGTGTGTGGGGAGGAGGGTTAGGGAATGGAGGAGTGGAAGGGAACTGGCCACTCTACCGTACGTAAACTCCGGCTTAGGCACACGTCTGTGAAGTTTCGAACCTGCCTTCGGGAAAAATACACCCTTTAGGAAGCATACATATTACTAACTAATGCATTACCTCATAAGAAGCTACCCCTTGTGGATTGGTGTTTGAATGATGGCTATCGTATCCCAATATCGTGGGCTTAAACATGATGGAGGTAAAAGGAGTTTTGAAAGACGGACACTCCATTTAGTACGATGTCGGTCTGCAAAATACACTGACTGACAGAGCAAATGCAACACCAAGAAGGAGTGGTTCGAAAGGGATGAAAGTTGGGGAAAAAACAGAGACGGCACGGACGAATAATTGATGTTTATTTCAAACCGATATGCAGGTTACACAATGCGCACGGCATCGACTCAGTAGGATGTAGGACCACCGCGAGCGGCGATGCACGCAGAAACACCTCGAGGTACAGAGTCATTAAGAGTGCGGATGGTGTCCTGAGGGATGGTTCTCCATTCTCTGTCAACCATTTGCCACAGTTGGTCGTCCGTACGAGGCTGGGGCAGAGTTTGCAAACGGCGTCCAATGAGATCCCACACGTGTTCGATTGGTGAGAGATCCGGAGAGTATGCTGGCCACGGAAGCATCTGTACACCTCGTAGAGCCTGTTGGGAGATGCGAGCAGTGTGTGGGCGGGTATTATCCTGCTGAAACAGAGCATTCGGCAGCCCCTGAAGGTACGGGAGTGCCACCGGCCGCAGCACATGCTGCACGTAGCGGTGGGCATTTAACGTGCCTTGAATACGCACTAGAGGTGACGTGGAATCATACGCAATAGCGCCCCAAACCATGATGCCGCGTTGTCTAGCGGTAGGGCGCTCCACAGTTACTGCCGGATTTGACCTTTCTCCACGCCGACGCCACACTCGTCTGCGGTGACTATCACTGACAGAACAGAAGCGTGACTCATCGGAGAACACGACGTTCCGCCATTCCCTCATCCAAGTCGCTCTAGCCCGGCACCATGCCAGGCGTGCACGTCTATGCTGTGGTGTCAATGGTAGTCTTCTGAGCGGACGCCGGGAGTGCAGGCCTCCTTCAACCAATCGACGGGAAATTGTTCTGGTCGATATTGGAACAGCCAGGATGTCTTGCACATGCTGAAGAATGGCGGTTGACGTGGCGTGCGGGGCTGCCACCGCTTGGCGGCGGATGCGCCGATCCTCGCGTGCTGACGTCACTCGGGCTGCGCCTGGACCCCTCACAAGTGCCACATGTCCCTGCGCCAACCATCTTCGCCACAGGCGCTGCACCGTGGACACATCCCTATGGGTATCGGCTGCGATTTGACGAAGCGACCAACCTGCCCTTCTCAGCCCGATCACCATACCCCTCGTAAAGTCTTCTGTCTGCTGGAAATGCCTCCGTTGACGGCGGCCTGGCATTCTTAGCTATACACGTGTACTGTGGCACACGACAACACGTTCTACAATGACTGCCGGCTGAGAAATCACGGTACGAAGTGGGCCATTCGCCAACGCCGTGTCCCATTTATCGTTCGCTACGTGCGCAGCACAGCGGCGCACTTCACATCATGAGCATACCTCAGTGACGTCAGTCTACCCTGCAATTGGCATAAAGTCAGTCAGTGTATCTCTAGGGACGCATTTGGCCTTTACGCGACAAAATTAATTAATATTCTGAAATACATTGCAAACAGGAAATCGGTTCACACTTCCATTTGATAGAGTAAAACGGAACGTCGAAATGTAAGTGCCGGCGGCCTAGACGGCTTAAAATTAAAACAGTATCCACAAACAGTAGCTGATACCATATTATTATTATTATTATTATTATTATTATTATTATTATTATTATTATTATTATTATTATTATTGTTGTTGTTTTTGCTAGTTGCTTTACGTCGCACCGACACAGATAGGTCTTATGGCGACGATGGGACAAGGAAGGGCTAGGAGTAGGAAGGAAGCGGCCGTGGCCTTAATTAAGGTACAGCCCCAGCATTTGCCTGGTGTGAAAATGGGAAACCACGGAAAACCATTTTCAGGGCTGCCGATAGTGGGGTTCGAACCTACTATCTCCCGACTACTGGATACTCGCCTCACTTAAGCGACTGCAGCTATCGAGCTCGGTATTATTATTATTATTATTATTATTATTATTATTATTGTTATTATTATTATTGTACGGAAGGTACATCCCCTCCGTGCATTTCAACTGAGCGCCTTTTAGAAGACCATCTGTATCGTGTACTTCAAACTGTGTATTGGAAGAAGTTTGAACGCTTATCGTCAGATGCCTCTACTGTCGACTTATGTGCCCCCCTGCTGGGAGGATGGACAGTTAATTTACAAGAGAATTCTGGTATTCATAAGTTTTCTAAACTGAATTATTTGTAGATTGTTTATTGGTGTTCTAATGTTACTAGCACTTCTATCTCTTCTCACCTTCTTAAAATTTTAGCCAACCAAAATTTTGGGATATTTATTGAATTAACCAATCACAATTGGCGATGTGTACAGGGATTCGGCCCAGAGAGTTCTGGAACCTTCCTCTCAGCTATAAAAGCTAGGATCTTTTTGGGCATGTTGTCTTTTCCATCGTTCCAGTCAAGAGGTATAGAGTGTGTCGTAGGCACGGGCAAGCTCAAGGTACTGGCAGATAGCTTGTAATCATGTGACAGTCTCAGAAATCTAACTTGAGGAGAAGGTTTCAAAATTCTTTCGTAATGAAAATTTCAATCTTTCAATGTAAATTTTCAAATAAGTTAAACACCTTATTCTGATTTTGGGAATAAAGAGTGTGAACCCTCGTTTAATTCCCATTCAAGTTGGTATTGGGGTGACTATGATTTCTTAAACCTTAACATTTATGTCTTCCTTTTGTAATTTAAAATGTTCTCTCTATCTAGTCACCTCCGATGTATAGGCCTCGCCTCTGTAACTTCGGGCCACAAACCCACATAGAGATTTTAAGTATTTTCATGTTTCACAGGAGTGCAACTGTTCGCTTCCTAATATTTTGGTTCACAGCCGACATATTATTTTTTTCTTTGTTCACTAAGACAGGTAGAATGGGCACTTATTGCCTGTGTTAATGTTTAACTATTCTTATACATAATGCTTATGCTGTCGAGCGAGTAAGAGAGTGAAAACTGATTAAATATTTTTATCTAAAGTAAAATTTTAGATTATGCCTTGGAGAGGCTGGAATGTTGTAAATTATGGTGCCCCGTCTCCTAACTTGTAATTGAATAGAGCAATAGTGCTCTTTGTAATCATGTAGCGTTTGAGCTACTTAATTCATCGCTTAATAATCATGTCTATTGTCTATTGTACCTGATCGTTCCCAGGTGTCAAATAACTATTATTATGAGGGATGAAGAGCTCCGCGTCTTTTTATCCAACTGTTATTTGTCATTGTTTAACAAAATTTTATTTAAAATCCGAAAAAAAAGAAAACAAGAAAAGAAAAAAATTTAAAATTTTAGAGTTTTAAAATACGATTTGATCTTTTCTCTGTCCACCCACTCATGTCCGCACCTTCTTACACCTCTGTGCTCCGCGGTATTTCCGTATCAAGTGGTAGGAGAGCGTGGTTGAGTGGGTTTGGATAAAACGCCTTTTTGACGGCTGTTCAGAGAATTTGAAAACGAATTTTAAACATTTTTCTGTTTCCAGAATTTTCCAAATTTTCTCAAATTTCCTTCACTATTTCTGATCCTAGCGAAGTCTTGCACCGTGGTATCTGCGCAAGGAACAATTAATATATGAACTTTTAATTAGAAAGGTCCAGTCTGGAGGCACGGTTGCAACAGATGCAGCTAGACTTAAATAATCTTTAGATTTTCTCGTGTTCCGGTGTATGGGGAAAAGGAAATTGATGAGACTCTGTCCAGTATCACTGATAATGTCACTGATCTTGCCACTGTTATTAGTTTTAAAAGTAGGTGAAGCCTCTGGAAATCAATTAAAGCGTGTTCAAGGTATATTATTCCATTTCATAATAGGGCTAAGGACCTATTGTCTCTGAAATTGAAGGAAGATCATGCGAGTATAGCTAATACTCTAGTTGAACACATTTCTGAGATGTCAGATACGGTCAACCAATTGTTGTCTGGAGCCACTAGCGCTGAGGGTGACTATCTTCCACCAGTAAATATCCAAACGTAATAGCACCCTTCTAAGTCTGTTGAGAGTAGGAAATCGGTTGACCCACAACAAACTTGTGCCCCATCTGACGAAGTTAATAGTCCACCACAACTTCCAACATTCATCCCCAGTAATGCAGGTTTTGAACCCCTCAACCTCCATCGCCATCCCCAATATATCACCAGGTTTCAGTAGCCTGCCCTACCCTTTAGCCATGCTGCTTAAAGGCATTTCTAAATTTGCTATAGACTCGACAAATGAGATAATTACATTCCTAAGGTTTCTTGTAGAATTTCAGGACCATGCATTAGAGTTTTCTCTTTCACATTCTAAGATTTTACAAAATATTTATCCGTACTCGGTTGGTGTCCTCTCCGACAAAATTGTTAAGGCCATAGAAGATAGCAGCTCTTTAGAAGTTTTCCATGCGCACATTTTAGCTAATTTCATTCATGCAAGAGCAATGTCTTCTTTGATACAAAAGTACTACTTCCGATTTCAAGGACTAGACGAGAACCTGGCCGATTTTTTCAGGACTAGCAAATGTACCCGTGCTTCGCTACGGTATTCTACATTGTATACGGACATCGAAGTAAATTACTGTACATGCAGTGAATAAGAGTTTTTAAACTCCATGTCTCTTGGCGTCATTTGAGAAACAGCATAGGGAGGTCTCCTTACGTTCTTTCCAACGTAAAGTGCGAGTTGTGGAGTTGTGATGATAATGGCAGGTATACTTGTCTACTGCCATTCAGAATTGAGATGGAATTTTCATTATAATGGCAGGCCCCATTGCCTAGTGCGTGGTCACATTCGATTTGGGGAGTTTTTGATGCAATCGCAGGATCCATTCCTACTTCCGGACAGATAACAGTTGAGGACTTTTCATTATAATGGGAGGCAACTTATCCACTGCCAGTCAAAATTTAGTTGTACTGTTATCATTATAATCACAGGCTCCTTTTCCTAATGGCAGTTAGCTTACTGCCAGTCATATCGGGTTAGTGAGTTTCCATTGTAATGTAGCAGGCCACTATGCCTAACGCCAGTCATATTTTAGGTGGGTGAATTTGTGTATAATGGCGGGCACTCTTGCTTACTGCTAACACAATCGCGTAAAAGAGTTTTGAAAAAATCGACCCTCCCTAACGTTCTGCCAGTCAAATCGAAAAGTAAATTGTTCACCACAATGGTACACAGGAGTTGGAGAAGGACCCTATTGCTACTGCCAGTCAAAGTCGATGTGGGAGTACTGATTACAATAGCAGACATCCTCCTGCTGACAGTCATTATCGATTCGTAAAGTATTAATTACAATGGCATGCACAATATTTCTACATCGCTACAAATCGACTTCAGTGAATAAATATAGATCGATATAGGGAAGTATATGCATGGTTACCCCCATTTGAAATTTAACTGCTGGTAAAGGGCACATAATATCGACAACCGCATTGTATGATAAGACGCCAAATTTTGCGGTCTAAATGGCTGGTTCTATGATATTTTCTCTATCTCATCTAATTATGGGTAAGACTGAGTTAGAAACGTTGCAAGGGGTGAAATATGGGCAGGGGTGTTCCAAATTGCATTACTTTGCGGGTACTTATGTGACAGCTATAAACATTGAGTTTATCTGACATATAACTACCGGATGGGATAATTTCGTGTAGAATTTGATGATTCTATCTTTCCCATAAAAGTGCCAAACTATAAAATGTACGTGTGAAAAGAAAACTTACGTACAATCGAGAAATAGATCCAAATATAACGTATAAGGGAGAGAGAGAGAGAGAGAGAGAGAGAGAGAGAGACGACAAAAATCATAGGACCACAGTTTTAGATCACACAAAATTGAACCGAGATTGTGCCATCCGTTTTTTGATACGACTTACCGTTTACCCACTATGTACCTCGAAAGGAAGGTCTGCTCCGTCATTAAAATTGCCTCCATATTTCGATATTTAACGGTGGTAAAAGTGAAAAATTTAAACATCCCCTAATTTTCCCCTCAGTTACAGGCTAAAAGCTATAATTTTGCCATATTTCAATTTTCTAGCTGGTCTAGGGATTTTGCGGCCATCTTGATTTAGGGGAGGGGGTAAAATTATGACTTTCAGCAAATGTTTAAGCCCATGAATCCTATAGGTTATCGTTTAAGATAAATATATCCGACTGCGTTCTTATGATGAGCCCCAAATTTTAGACTCCCAGCGAGGCCCCCTCACGGTGTTTTTAGAATTTCCGATTTTTCCAGAAATCCTGAAGTCATCAGATTCTCTGGTACCAAATTTTAAGTTCCTACGATGTCTGGAAGTACCTCATTAATTCACGTCTATTTTCATTTTTATTCCTTAATTTATATACGAGTATATACACTACAGTATATCGTCGTTGCCGGGACAAAACCTCCTATGTGAAATATTTTAGGTTAGAACTTTCGCCAGTAAGGTTCTGTCATCTAAGGTGCAATATTGTGTGAATACTCTCAAGGCATTCTCGCTCTTCATAGTGTATGTGCTGCGGGTCAGTATATCTCCAAAAATATTATCACATAGGTGGTTTTGTCCCGGCACCGACGATATATAGATCGTTCCAAACCGACTTCAGTTTATTAATACAGATTATATTTCCCCCCTTCCCTAGCGGTTCTAGGGGCGTCTTGCCCCACAGTATATTTTCCAGATAGTAGGTAATATTTGTACGCCCCCCCACCCTAAAGGGGGCCGAATTTGTACTTGAAGTATACGGAGTGTCACTATTCTTCTTAGCAACCCGGAAAAGTATGGATTCGACGCTATTTTCCATAATTTTTATATATCACTCACCCCTCTTCCCCACCCCAATGGGGGCTGTAGGTGGACTTTAAAAAATTCTGGAGAGTTACCATTCATCTCAGCGACCTCGACATAAATGGATTCAGCACTATTTTCGATTATTTTTATATATCACTCACCTCTCGCCCCCCAGTTCGGAGGGGGCTGACCTTGGACTTTAAAACAATCCGAACTGTCACTATTCATCTCAGCGAACCCGAAAACTATGTATTCGACACTAATTTTGATTAATTTTGTAAATAACCTCCATGACCCCCGCTCTCCCACACCGCTAAGGGCACTAGGGATGGCTTGCCCCCACAGTGCACGTCTCCTGATAGCAAGTTATAAGTGTACCAACTTTTGTTGATTTTGCTCCAGTGGTTTAGGAGATGTGTCATTTACGTACAAACATACATATCTTCACTTTCGTATATGTGGATAAGAAATCCTCGTATTCCGCGCTACGAATTTGTGTGCTCTAAGCGTCCTTGCGCACGTGCGAACCGAAATGTTAACGAAAATACGAAAAGTTAATGGAAAGTTTAATTTACAAAAGCTAAAGAAAATTGGTTCCTCAAGAGGCTCGAAAAGTTAATGAACACACTATTGCAGGGCCTCTCAAACGCCCAAAATCTCACGCGTGCAGAGCGAGGCGCAAGAGCTCCGTGCACTGTGCATCGCTGCCGCTCGGCATGGCTAGGATCAACGCTTCGTATCTGGGCTACTCGGCTAAGCTCGGCTCAACTCGCCTATACTCGGCTCAAGTCAGCCCGGATTTGGAGCGCTACGGCGCAAGTGGGGCAGAGGGAGACAGGCGGAGCGAGCGAGACAGGCGTGAGGAAAGAGAGAGTAAGCGCTATTGCTCCAAATCGAGGAGTGGGGGGTCTGCACTCTGGTCAACCAAGCCAAGTCGTCTTTTGCACCGTGTACAGTGCATGCACCACGCGCATGCACCCTGAGAGGCCCTGCACTATTGTCTTTATCAACATCCAAAAATGTACATGAACATTGTTTATTAACACTGTTTATTAGCAAAGTTAACGAAATAATCATGGCGTGGACGCACCTTTACACATCAGTATACTTTTCTCAGATAGTAAGTCATAGTGTACCAATTTTGGTTGGCAGCTATGCCCAAACGTATATGCATAATCTCGCTGCTGTAAAATTCTGGAGCTGACGTTGCCATGGTTACGGCAGTTCATTTCTTTGTCCGATTCCTTGAGCAGGGGTAGCGTGGTGCCAATATCTCCATAACGATTGGTTTTAGGGATTTAAAACATGGCTTTCTGGCCCGTAGGGCTCACCGAGTTTTGTTCTTTACGTCAAGCGACTTAAAATTATCTTTGTCTCGCCCTTGTACGAAAAATTCGACATTTCGAATATATTACCTTATTATTTTTTTATCTCCCCTTTCTCCCTCAAAATGTTTTGAAAATAAATTAGTGAAATAATTTTTAGAATCGGTTCAGTAGTTTCTGAGATAACCCTCCAGATATACACAAACCCTTAAAATTCGCACTCTCTCTTTATTAAAGTGCAGATATTCAGAATATTAATGAGATAGCTCAACTTATCTGGCTCTTACTGGGGACTGTTTTGTATTCTTGAATAATCAGGAAGTATTATTTGACTATTTCTTCAATATTATGACGAAAAGACTTATCTTGTTAGTGTGAAAAGTTGAGAGCATTGACCTTAGTAGGTTAATGCAAAAATTAAATAGAAACAAAAAAATTGACTTTACTGGTTCTTTCCCGGGATGAGTGATATTACGGTGAGAGCTAATTAAAGATATGGTGAACGAATGGTAGAAGCTGGTTATAAAAATATAGTTTTTTTTAATACATGTTAAAGAGGTTTCACATATCCATTGTTTAATTCAGGTGACAGTCTTTTCCTTATAAACACATGGCTATCAAAAAAGCAGATGATATTCTGTATGAGAAAGTTCACAGAAATAGTAATTATAGTCTGAAATGTCTACATTAAATAGTTCGAAGTGAGACTTGAATTTTTCAGGTCCAGATAAAAATAAAGTTTTATAAAACTTCAGCACAAGCACTTTACACTGAAATCGATGCTGGATCTCGAGAAAAAACATTTCTCTTTTAACGGAGTTGTGGTCAAAAAGTTGTTTCACTGATGCATTGTGTGTTTTTTGATATTTCTTCTCAGGCAAGACATTGGAGCTTTGTTATGTGAAATTTCCATCGCAGATTTTGCTGCTTCTTTTGCTGGTCTATGTTCCGAGCTGTCAGCGGAGAATTGGCATGGAATGACATTAGTAGAAGAAAAAGCCTGAGTCGAACTTTTCAAAGTTTGAAAGGTAATAATATGAAGTTAAATTTGGAATTCAAGAGAAAAAATTGGTACAAATATTTATTTATAGTACAAGGAGTAAGCGATTATAATAACTTATCAAGGGAAATGTTCGGTAGATTTTCAAGATCTTTGAAAACGTTTAAGGAAAAGCTAGGTAAACAATTGAATCTGACACCTAGGTGATAGCCCTAAACGCAGATCAGTGATGATTGATTGATTGATTGATTGATTGATTGATTGATTGATTGATTGATTGATTGATTGATTGATTGATTGATTGATTGATTGATTGAAAATCTACTTTTTCACGAACTCAGGAGAGACACGAAAGGGACCTTGCTGAGTAGTTATTTACCTTACGTCAGCACCTATCTGGTTCGTACTATACTTGTCTTTAAGTCCAGGGCTGTCTTAGGATCGCTATATAACTTAGCATGATTTAGTTGCCTTTACGCCATTGTAGAGCAGACTTCATGGCTCAGATTTATGCCTCGCAAACTCAACAATAGGAGGTTACTGTGTACTGTGCTAAAATATTTCAACTCTCATATACAACGAAAACACATCCAACATTGTCATCTTCATCAGTATTTGGTATTCAAGAGCCGTCTGTACAAATGAAAGAGTCGGTGAGTGCTTGAGCAGCTATTGCTCATAAGTTTCTTGAAGATAATAGGACGTTGAGTTCATCTTCAAAATGGGCACAGGGGGTATTCTATTCTTTGAGTTAGATCAGTTCATTTTTTTTAATTGCAGACAGTAGCAGGTTACTGTTCCACGTTCTTTACAATAATCGTCGTGAAAGTAGGGAGAGCGATCCGTCTCGTCTCATCTCCTTACCCGCATGCAAGCTGTATTAACTTTTATTAAGAAATTGAACTCTCGCTTGGAGGGCTCCAGTTTTAATAGAATTAACCGTATAGGGAGCGTATTTAAGGATCTCAGGTGCATATTTTCATATGGCTTGGTTCACGTTTTCGTTAGTTGTATGACCCCGCTTACAATATAGCATGGTATGAAATACGTCTCAAAGACAGACGCATGCTGCATACCCTGA
The DNA here is from genome assembly GCF_040414725.1 of Anabrus simplex. Classification (NCBI taxonomy): domain Eukaryota; kingdom Metazoa; phylum Arthropoda; class Insecta; order Orthoptera; family Tettigoniidae; genus Anabrus; species Anabrus simplex. Next base: position 240,605,133 of record NC_090270.1, read on the forward strand.
CTTCAATACACTGAAGCCTTACATTACAATCCTCAACTTAACTGTATGGACGATTTCATAGCCTTACTGATCATCATGATAAAAACACCATAGCGCTAAACATCGCTCGCTATTCCTAAGCATAAATCCTCAGCCTACAACAGTTCTTTCACCATTGTGGCCAGCCGTGAATGGAACTCCCTTCGGCAGGAGGTCAGAGGGATTTCAGACCACGGAAGATTTAAAAGAGGATCTTCAATATATCCCAATGAGACGAGCACGTAGAGCGACAGTTTTCCTTCGTCTTCTTGTTCGTCTCCTTCCTACACTCTGGTCATTCTTCTCCTTCTTCTTTTCATTATTATTATCATCATATCATTCATCGATTCTGTTAGAAGAGTACTTGTACTCAGCTGTGGTCCTAAATATATTTATCCTTATCCCTTTCCCCGTTTTGTAATGTTTTAGCCCGAAGTCATAACATCAAAACTGTAACTTTCGTCAGCGTAAGAAATTTCTGGAATTGGAAAATTGTAAACAAAAGTAGGTAAATATTTTATTATTATTATTGTAATTCATTGCATTTTCATTTCTTCTTAAGTAATATATTATCGTACTCAGAAAGCAAAATGTTAATTTATACTGTGTGTTGTAATGGACAATTTATGAACAGTAAGATAGCATAGTAATTTGCTTCAGTGTCTTTTATTTCATTTATTTATTTATTTATTTATTTATTTATTTATTTATTTATTTATTTATTTATTTATTTATTTATTTATTTATAGTAGTATAATTGGACAGTTCGGCGGCCTCCTCCTCCTCCGGCTCTCGGGAGAGGCCTCCTCCTCCCGCGGGAAATTTGAATTTTGGCGGGAAATTTGAATTTTGGCGCGAGATTTGAATTTGTAAACAAAGCCACGTGCTTTTTGACAGCTGTCATCGACAACAACGCATCGCTAACCTCAGTACTGCCATCTTGACGGGCCTAAACCTCACTAGTGCCAACTTAACCTAACTAGCATGAGGTAAACAAACCCACGTGTTTTTTTTTGACAGCCACGTGCTTTTTGACAGACAACAACGCATCGCTAACCTCAGTACTGTCATCTTGACGGACCTAAACCTCAGTAGTGCCAACTTAACCTCACTAGCATGAGGTAAACAAAGCCACGTGTTTTTTGACAGCCACGTGCTTTTGACAGATTTGTAAACAAAGCCACGTGCTTTTTGACAGACAACAACGCATCGCAAACCTCAGTACTGCCATCTTGACGGGAATAAACCTTAGTGGTACCAACTTAACCTAACTAGCGAGAGGTAAACAAAGCCACGTGCTTTTTGACAGCCACATGCTTTTTGACAGCTGCCATCCGCCATCTTTGAGCACCGTGCTGCCCTCTTTCGTCACCTGTCATCGGCAGTGCTGCCATCTTGACGGGTCTAAACCTTAGTGCTACCAACTTAACCTAACTAGCGCGAGGTAAACAAAGCCACGTGTTTTTTGACAGCCGTCATCCGCCATCTTTAATCCATAGAGCACAGTGCTGCCCTCTTTAGCTACTTACCTTTGAAATGTGGTGGCGGATAATTTGAAAAATGCTTTTTGACAGCAGCCATATTGCATCGCAAACCTCAGTGCTGCCCTCTTTAGCTAGATACCTGTGGTAGCAGACAATTCCACGTGACAGCAGCCATCTTTGAGCACCGTGCTGCCCTCTATGTGGTGGCGGCAAATTCCACGTGCTCTTGTTTGGAAACAAACTCACGTGCTTTTTTGACAGCTACCATCCACCATCTTTAATCAACAGAGCACAGTGCTGTACTCTTTAGCTAGATACCTTTGAAATGTGGTGGCGGCAATTTGAAAAATTCTATGTGCTCTTGTTGGGAAACAAAGCCACGTGCTTTTTTTTGACAGCTGTCATCCGCCATCTTTAATCAATAGAGCACCGTGCTGCTATCATGCGGGCAATTTCATCACCTATCACCCGCCATCTTTAATCTACAGAACACCGTGCTGCCCTCTTTATGGCTACTACCTTAAGCATGTAGTAGCGGGCAATTTGAAAAGTTCTGTTAGCTATCATCCGCCATCTTTAATCAAGAGAGCACCGTGCTGCCATCTTTAGCTAGATACCTTTGAAATGTGGTGGCGGCAAATTGAAAAATTCCACATGCTCTTGTTTGGAAACAAACTCACGTGCTTTTTGACAGCTACCATCCGCCATCTTTAATCAACAGAGCATAGTGCTGCCCTCTTTAGTTTGAAATGTGGTGGCGGCAAATTCCACATGCTCTTGTTTGGTAAACATAGCCACGTGCTTTTTTGACAGCTATCATCCGCCATCTTTAATCCAGAGAGCACCGTGCTGCCCTCTTTATCGCAGTAGATGTAAATTCGTCACCTGTCATACGCAGTGCTGCTATCTTTAGCTAGATACCTTTGAAATGTGGTGGTGGATAATTTAAAAAGAAAAATTCTACAGCAGTCCTCTCTCGACGCTAATTGCATAAGATGGCGGCTATACATGACTCCTTAAGGGTGCTTACGCAAGATGGCTGCTATACACAGGTTCTTATGAGACGCCCTTGGGATGCTTGCGCAAGATGGTGGTTATACAAGGCTCCTTATGAGACACCCTAGTGATGCTTGCGCAAGATGGCGGTTGCTCTTATGAGGCGGCTTAAGGGTCCTTGCACAAGATGGCTAGAGACGCCCTAAGGACGCTTGCGCAAGATGGCGGACACAAGATGGCGGCTATACACGTCTCCTTATGAGACGCCTTAAGGGTGTGGCGGTTGCTCTTATGAGGCGGCTTAAGGGTCCTTGCACAAGATGGCTAGAGACGCCCTAAGGATGCTTGCGCAAGATGGCGGACACAAGATGGCGGCTATACACGTCTCCTTATGAGACGCCTTAAGGGTGCTTGCGCAAGATGGCTGCTGCTCTTAGCTTAGAGGCTAACGTGTCGTGCTAGTTCGATTAATTAAATTTAGGGCTTAAATGCAAAATGTTAAATATCTCGAAAGCAGTGCACCGTAGAGCAAAACGGACAAAATTTTTCTGCCTAATACCTAGGTTCGCAGTATGAGGAACAAGAAAATCATAGTCTAATGATGGGATCAACGGTTCGGTTCCTACTTAGGCCCTTTGGCATTTGCTCTGTTTTAGCTTGTATTGAAGCGAGTCTTCGTAACATGATCAGGTTTAGCTATGGTAGAGAGTATAACGTGCCGTGCAGGTTCGATTCATTAAATTTGGGGCTTAAATGCAAAATGTTAAATATCTCGAAAACGATGCATCGTAGAGCAAAACGGACAAAATTTTTCCGCCTAATACGTAGGTTCGTAGTATCAGGAACAAGAAAAAACATAGTCTAATGATGAGATCAACGGTTCGATTCCTACTTAAGCCCTTTGCCATTCGCAGCTATCTATTTCTACAAGATGGTGGCTGCTCTTATGAGAAACAAGATGCCTTGAGACGTCCTAGGGATGCTTACGCAAGATGGCAGACACAAAATGGTGACTATACATAGCTCCTTATGAGACGGCCTAGGGGTGCTCGCACAAGATGGCGGCTACTCTTATGAAGAAAGCTAGCTTAGAGGCTACTGCGCAAGATAACAGCTGCTGTTATGCATGTGGTGGAGGGCAATTTGAAATTCTATGTGCTTAATCAACAGAGCACCCTGCTGCCCTCTTTAGCTGAAATGTGGTGGTGGATAATTTGAAAAATTCTTTTGACAGCTATCATCTTTAAAAACAATGGCGACTATACATAGGCTGTTAAGGCCTTATCATTCTCCTCCTCCTCCTCCTCCTCCTTCTCTACCTCCTCCTCCGCCTCTTATGTCAAGGCATAGCTTTATATCGAACAAGTTTAAACCTGCATCGCGAAGGCAAGCGTGTGCAGCGATAACATTATTGTGCATGTTTAGACTTTCGAAACATAAGAAGAGTAGAATCAAACGCTGTACTCGATACGACATGTGATCAGAACATTGATTGATGCGTTCAGAAAACAAAATAAGTGATCAAGACTAGAATCGAACAATGTACTCAATACATCATGTGTTTAGAATATGTCATCGCTTGTTCTAAGAAGATCAGATTGAAACATAACAAGACTAGAATAGAACACTGTAATCGATGTTGTTAACTTCAACATGTGATCAGAACATTGATTGATGTGTTCAGAACACAAAATAAGTGATCATGACTAGAATCGAACACTGTACTCGATACAACATGTGATCAGAACATTGATCGATGTGTTCAGAACACGAAATAAGTGATCAAGACTAGAATCGAACACTGTACTCAATACAACATGTGTTTAGAACATGTTAGGGGGTACCCTCGTTCTAAGAAGATCAGAATGAAACATAACAAGACTAGAATCGAACACTGTAATCGATGTTGTTAACCTCAACATATGATCAGAACATTGTTTGATGTGTTCAGAGCAAAAGTACAATTTTGATGATTTGCACAGCTAACTCGCTCGGTAAACGATATAGCCAAAGTATATCTTCAAATTATTTACCTTCCATCATTCGTCTTGTGTGTGTAAAAATCAGTCGAACAAGTTATCGCATAAACATGGCTGAAAAATAAATCGTGATAGGGTATGGAACCCAGGGGTTACATCTTATCAGAGGGGCAAAAAGGATGAAAGGACTCTTCCTCCTCCTTACCGCACATTCCTTGGCTAAAGGGCTAATGGGCTAAAGGGCTAATGGGCTAAAGGGCTAAAGGGCTAATGGGCTAAAGGGCTAAAGGGCTAATGCGCTAAAGGGCTAAAGGGCTAAAGGTGCAACAACCTCATCGATCGCTATCAGCAAGAACGCTTGTACTTTGTTAAGTGTAGAAAATTAATCTTTATTGGTAAATGGTTTTATGTTCAGAACAAGGAATGGAACCTAGGGGTTACGTCTTACCTAATAAAATCCCCGAGGTGCGATGAGTTACGTTTTTCGAACTAGTGTTTGGAACACTGAACTTTTCAAGATGGCAAGAGTGAGGTTAGCAATGTTCTGTTGTTGGATTTTAAATTCCGCGCTACAACATGCATAAGGTGGCAGCCCTTGAGGTTTACTCCCGTAAAGATGGCAAGAGTGAGGTTAGCAATGTTCCGTTGTTGGATTTTTAAAATTCCCCGCTATAACATGCAAAAGGTGGCAGCCTTGAGGTTTACCACCGTAAAGATGGCAGCAGTGAGGTTAGCGACGCTCCATTGTCCTTCAAAGTGAGGTTAGGGTTCGTCAAGAAGACAGCTGTCAAAAAAGCACGTGGCTATGTTTACCAAACAAGAGCACGTGGTCGTGACGTCACGGTCACGTAATCAATCCTTAGCTCGACGTCGCTAAGAGCAGCATTAGGATTAGCTATTCTTAAAAGTCTTGGGAACAGAGCAGCAGTATGAATTGCTATGTTTCAAAGCGTGTACACATCACCTATCGATTTTACATACATCGACCATCGAACTAAACTTCATCCGCTAGATCGTGCTGCTATCTTAGCATGACTTTAAAGTACAATGAATAGCCATGTTTCAAAGCGTGTACACATTACCTATCGATTTTGCACGCATCGACTCTCGTACTAAACTTCTCCCGCTAGATTGTGCTGCTATCTTAGCATGACTAAGATGCATGAACTGAAAGTACGAAGAATAACCATGTTTTAAAGCGTGTACACATTACCTATCGACTTTGCATGTATCGACTCTTGTACTAAACTTCTGCAGGTAGATTGTGCTGCTATCTTAGCATAACTTATACGCATGAACTTAAAGTACAGAGAATAGCTATGTCTCAAAGCGTGTACACATTACTTATTGATTTTGCATGCATTGACTCTCGTACTAAACTTCTTCCTCTAGATTGTACTGCTATCTTAGCATAACTTATAGACATGAACTTAAAAGTAGAAAGAATAGCCATGTTTCAAAGCGTGTACACATTACTTATTGATTTTGCATGCATCAAATATCGTACTAAACTCCTTCCGCTAGATTGTGCTGCTATCTTAACACAACCTATACGCATGACCTTAAAGTAAAAAGAATAGCCATGTTTCAAAGTGTGTACACATCACCTATCGATTTGCATGTATTGACTCTCGTACTAAACTCCTTCCGCTAGATCGTGCTGCTATCTTAGCATAACCAATACGCATGACCTTAAAGTAAAAAAGAATAGCCATGTTTCAAAGTGTGTACACATTACCTATCGACTTTGCATGCAACAAATATTGTACTAAACTTCTTCCGCTAGGTTGTGCTGCTATCTTAGCATAACCTGTACGCATGTACTTAAAGTACAAAGAATAGCCATGTTTCAAAGCGTGTACACATTACTTATTGATTTTGCATGCATCAAATCTCGTACTAAATTTATTCCGCTAGATTGTGCTGCTATCTTAGCATAACCTATACCAATGAACTTAAAGTACAATGATTAGTCATGTTTCAAAGCGTGTACACATCAACTATCGAATTTGCATGTATCGACTCTCGTACTAAATTTCTGCAGGTAGATTGTGCTGCTATCTTAGCATAACTAAGACGCATGAACTTAAAGTACAAAGAATAGCTATGTCTCAAAGCATGTACACATTACCTATCGATTTTACAAGCATCGACTCTCGTACTAAACTTCTTCCCCTAGATTGTGCTGGTATCTTAGCATAACCTATACGCATGGCCTTAAGGTACAAAGAATAGCCATGTTTCAAAGCGTGTACACATTACCTATCGATTTTGCATGCATTGACTCTCGTACTAAACTTCTTCCGCTAGATTGTGCTGGCATCTTAGCATAACTTATACACATGAACTTAAAAGTACAAAGAATAGCCATGTTTCAAAGCATGTACACATTACCTATGGATTTTGCATGCATTGACTCTCGTACTAATCTCCTCCCGCTAGATTGTGCTGCTATCCTAGCATAACCTATACGCATGACCTTAAAGTAAAAAGAATAGCCATGTTTCAAAGTGTGTACACATCACCTATCGATTTGCATGCAACAAATATCGTACTAAACTTCTTCCGCTAGATTGTGCTGCTATCTTAGCATAACTAAGATGCATGAACTGAAAGTACGAAGAATAACCATGTTTTAAAGCGTGTACTCATTACTTATCGATTTTACATACATCGACTCTCGTACTAAACTTCTTGCGCTAGATTGTGCCGCTATCTTAGCATAACCTGTACGCATGAACTTAAAGTACAAAGAATAGCCTTGTTTCGAAGCGTTTACACATTACCTAATGATTTTGCACGAAACGACTATCATACTAAACATTTCCCACTAGATTGTGCTAAAATCATGTAAGTGTGCTGCTATCTTAGCATAACCTATCGATTTTACATGCATCTACTATCGTACTAGACTTCTTCCGCTAGAGCATGTAGCAATCGCTTTTGAGTATCCCTAACCCATGTGCATGAACTTAAAGCATAAAGATGAGCTATGTTCTAAAGCGTGTACACATCACCTATCGATAATGTATGTATCGAATATCGTACTAAACTTCTCCTGCTAGAGCGTACGAGTATCGCTTGTGCGTGCACGAACTTAAAGCATAAAGAATAGCAATGTATAAAAATCTTGTAAACAAAGCAGCAGCATTACGTATAGTTAAGATTAAATGCGTGCACACATCATGTATCCATGACGCACACAGTACTAAACTTATTCCATTAGAATGTACAAAGTTCGCATGTGTTTGTGCTGCTATCTTAGCATAGCCTATGTGAATGAACTTAAAGCTTAAAGAATAGTGATGTATAAAAATCTTGTGAACATAGCAGAGTGTTAACTACGTAGGTGTAGACATTGAACTTTACATGCTGAGGCAGCATACTACGTGACCGTGACGTCACGACCACGTGCTCTTGTTTGGTAAACATAGCCACGTGCTTTTTTGACAGCTGTCTTCTTGACGAACCCTAACCTCACTTTGAAGGACAATGGAGCGTCGCTAACCTCACTGCTGCCATCTTTACGGCGGTAAACCTCAAGGCTGCCACCTTTTGCATGTTATAGCGGGGAATTTTAAAAATCCAACAACGGAACATTGCTAACCTCACTCTTGCCATCTTTACGGGAGTAAACCTCAAGGGCTGCCACCTTATGCATGTTGTAGCGCGGAATTTAAAATCCAACAACAGAACATTGCTAACCTCACTCTTGCCATCTTGAAAAGTTCAGTGTTCCAAACACTAGTTCGAAAAACGTAACTCATCGCACCTCGGGGATTTTATTAGGTAAGACGTAACCCCTAGGTTCCATTCCTTGTTCTGAACATAAAACCATTTACCAATAAAGATTAATTTTCTACACTTAACAAAGTACAAGCGTTCTTGCTGATAGCGATCGATGAGGTTGTTGCACCTTTAGCCCTTTAGCCCTTTAGCGCATTAGCCCTTTAGCCCTTTAGCCCATTAGCCCTTTAGCCCTTTAGCCCATTAGCCCTTTAGCCCATTAGCCCTTTAGCCAAGGAATGTGCGGTAAGGAGGAGGAAGAGTCCTTTCATCCTTTTTGCCCCTCTGATAAGATGTAACCCCTGGGTTCCATACCCTATCACGATTTATTTTTCAGCCATGTTTATGCGATAACTTGTTCGACTGATTTTTACACACACAAGACGAATGATGGAAGGTAAATAATTTGAAGATATACTTTGGCTATATCGTTTACCGAGCGAGTTAGCTGTGCAAATCATCAAAATTGTACTTTTGCTCTGAACACATCAAACAATGTTCTGATCATATGTTGAGGTTAACAACATCGATTACAGTGTTCGATTCTAGTCTTGTTATGTTTCATTCTGATCTTCTTAGAACGAGGGTACCCCCTAACATGTTCTAAACACATGTTGTATTGAGTACAGTGTTCGATTCTAGTCTTGATCACTTATTTCGTGTTCTGAACACATCGATCAATGTTCTGATCACATGTTGTATCGAGTACAGTGTTCGATTCTAGTCATGATCACTTATTTTGTGTTCTGAACACATCAATCAATGTTCTGATCACATGTTGAAGTTAACAACATCGATTACAGTGTTCTATTCTAGTCTTGTTATGTTTCAATCTGATCTTCTTAGAACAAGCGATGACATATTCTAAACACATGATGTATTGAGTACATTGTTCGATTCTAGTCTTGATCACTTATTTTGTTTTCTGAACGCATCAATCAATGTTCTGATCACATGTCGTATCGAGTACAGCGTTTGATTCTACTCTTCTTATGTTTCGAAAGTCTAAACATGCACAATAATGTTATCGCTGCACACGCTTGCCTTCGCGATGCAGGTTTAAACTTGTTCGATATAAAGCTATGCCTTGACATAAGAGGCGGAGGAGGAGGTAGAGAAGGAGGAGGAGGAGGAGGAGGAGAATGATAAGGCCTTAACAGCCTATGTATAGTCGCCATTGTTTTTAAAGATGATAGCTGTCAAAAGAATTTTTCAAATTATCCACCACCACATTTCAGCTAAAGAGGGCAGCAGGGTGCTCTGTTGATTAAGCACATAGAATTTCAAATTGCCCTCCACCACATGCATAACAGCAGCTGTTATCTTGCGCAGTAGCCTCTAAGCTAGCTTTCTTCATAAGAGTAGCCGCCATCTTGTGCGAGCACCCCTAGGCCGTCTCATAAGGAGCTATGTATAGTCACCATTTTGTGTCTGCCATCTTGCGTAAGCATCCCTAGGACGTCTCAAGGCATCTTGTTTCTCATAAGAGCAGCCACCATCTTGTAGAAATAGATAGCTGCGAATGGCAAAGGGCTTAAGTAGGAATCGAACCGTTGATCTCATCATTAGACTATGTTTTTTCTTGTTCCTGATACTACGAACCTACGTATTAGGCGGAAAAATTTTGTCCGTTTTGCTCTACGATGCATCGTTTTCGAGATATTTAACATTTTGCATTTAAGCCCCAAATTTAATGAATCGAACCTGCACGGCACGTTATACTCTCTACCATAGCTAAACCTGATCATGTTACGAAGACTCGCTTCAATACAAGCTAAAACAGAGCAAATGCCAAAGGGCCTAAGTAGGAACCGAACCGTTGATCCCATCATTAGACTATGATTTTCTTGTTCCTCATACTGCGAACCTAGGTATTAGGCAGAAAAATTTTGTCCGTTTTACTCTACGGTGCACTGCTTTCGAGATATTTAACATTTTGCATTTAAGCCCTAAATTTAATTAATCGAACTAGCACGACACGTTAGCCTCTAAGCTAAGAGCAGCAGCCATCTTGCGCAAGCACCCTTAAGGCGTCTCATAAGGAGACGTGTATAGCCGCCATCTTGTGTCCGCCATCTTGCGCAAGCATCCTTAGGGCGTCTCTAGCCATCTTGTGCAAGGACCCTTAAGCCGCCTCATAAGAGCAACCGCCACACCCTTAAGGCGTCTCATAAGGAGACGTGTATAGCCGCCATCTTGTGTCCGCCATCTTGCGCAAGCGTCCTTAGGGCGTCTCTAGCCATCTTGTGCAAGGACCCTTAAGCCGCCTCATAAGAGCAACCGCCATCTTGCGCAAGCATCACTAGGGTGTCTCATAAGGAGCCTTGTATAACCACCATCTTGCGCAAGCATCCCAAGGGCGTCTCATAAGAACCTGTGTATAGCAGCCATCTTGCGTAAGCACCCTTAAGGAGTCATGTATAGCCGCCATCTTATGCAATTAGCGTCGAGAGAGGACTGCTGTAGAATTTTTCTTTTTAAATTATCCACCACCACATTTCAAAGGTATCTAGCTAAAGATAGCAGCACTGCGTATGACAGGTGACGAATTTACATCTACTGCGATAAAGAGGGCAGCACGGTGCTCTCTGGATTAAAGATGGCGGATGATAGCTGTCAAAAAAGCACGTGGCTATGTTTACCAAACAAGAGCATGTGGAATTTGCCGCCACCACATTTCAAACTAAAGAGGGCAGCACTATGCTCTGTTGATTAAAGATGGCGGATGGTAGCTGTCAAAAAGCACGTGAGTTTGTTTCCAAACAAGAGCATGTGGAATTTTTCAATTTGCCGCCACCACATTTCAAAGGTATCTAGCTAAAGATGGCAGCACGGTGCTCTCTTGATTAAAGATGGCGGATGATAGCTAACAGAACTTTTCAAATTGCCCGCTACTACATGCTTAAGGTAGTAGCCATAAAGAGGGCAGCACGGTGTTCTGTAGATTAAAGATGGCGGGTGATAGGTGATGAAATTGCCCGCATGATAGCAGCACGGTGCTCTATTGATTAAAGATGGCGGATGACAGCTGTCAAAAAAAAGCACGTGGCTTTGTTTCCCAACAAGAGCACATAGAATTTTTCAAATTGCCGCCACCACATTTCAAAGGTATCTAGCTAAAGAGTACAGCACTGTGCTCTGTTGATTAAAGATGGTGGATGGTAGCTGTCAAAAAAGCACGTGAGTTTGTTTCCAAACAAGAGCACGTGGAATTTGCCGCCACCACATAGAGGGCAGCACGGTGCTCAAAGATGGCTGCTGTCACGTGGAATTGTCTGCTACCACAGGTATCTAGCTAAAGAGGGCAGCACTGAGGTTTGCGATGCAATATGGCTGCTGTCAAAAAGCATTTTTCAAATTATCCGCCACCACATTTCAAAGGTAAGTAGCTAAAGAGGGCAGCACTGTGCTCTATGGATTAAAGATGGCGGATGACGGCTGTCAAAAAACACGTGGCTTTGTTTACCTCGCGCTAGTTAGGTTAAGTTGGTAGCACTAAGGTTTAGACCCGTCAAGATGGCAGCACTGCCGATGACAGGTGACGAAAGAGGGCAGCACGGTGCTCAAAGATGGCGGATGGCAGCTGTCAAAAAGCATGTGGCTGTCAAAAAGCACGTGGCTTTGTTTACCTCTCGCTAGTTAGGTTAAGTTGGTACCACTAAGGTTTATTCCCATCAAGATGGCAGTACTGAGGTTTGCGATGCGTTGTTGTCTGTCAAAAAGCACGTGGCTGTCAAAAAACACGTGGCTTTGTTTACCTCATGCTAGTGAGGTTAAGTTGGCACTACTGAGGTTTAGGTCCGTCAAGATGACAGTACTGAGGTTAGCGATGCGTTGTTGTCTGTCAAAAAGCACGTGGCTGTCAAAAAAAACACGTGGGTTTGTTTACCTCATGCTAGTTAGGTTAAGTTGGCACTAGTGAGGTTTAGGCCCGTCAAGATGGCAGTACTGAGGTTAGCGATGCGTTGTTGTCGATGACAGCTGTCAAAAAGCACGTGGCTTTGTTTACAAATTCAAATCTCGCGCCAAAATTCAAATTTCCCGCCAAAATTCAAATTTCCCGCGGGAGGAGGAGGCCTCTCCCGAGAGCCGGAGGAGGAGGAGGCCGCCGAACTGTCCAATTATACTACTATTTATTTATTTTATTTATTTATTTATTTATTTATTTATTTAATATTTCGTCGTTGCCGGTACAAATCCTCCTATGTGATAATATTTTTGGAGATACACTGACCCGCAGCACATAAATTATGAAGAGCGAGAATGCCTTGACAATATTCACACAATATTGCACCTTAGTTGATAGAACCTTAACGGCCAAAGTTCTAAGGTAAAATATTTCACATAGAAGGTTTTGTCCCGGCAGCGGCAATTTTTATATTATGTTACTTATGCATTCACTGTTTAGGTGTAAGTTATACACACGTATCCCTAACTTTCCCTGTAAGATATGCACACGTATCCCTAACTTTTCCAGTCAAAATAAACCGTATCTCTCTATTTACCTTATACTGTACGTTAACCGAAGGTACCAGCTTTTAGCTTGTTAAATTTGAGGTCGATTGATCTAGTGGTTTGCTTGCCGAAAGAAAGAAAGAAAGAAAGAAAGAAAGAAAGAAAGAAAGAAAGAAAGACAAGTAAAGAAACAGGCCAATATTCGGATTTAAGTGTAACATTGTTGCAAATAAATATACACCTAGAGGCATATTTGGGAACTTCACGTTTCAGGATCCAAATACCGGAATGAAACCAAGTTATCATTGGTTTTGTATAATTACATTAAATAATGTATATTTTATTGCTGTTTTATTCCATTTACCGTCTTGGGTTGGCTTTTCCCTTGGACTCAGAGAGGCATATCACCTCTACTACCTCTAGGTAAGTGTCCTGGAGCATGAGGCTTTTGTCAGAAGGATGAAACTGGGAAGGAGGACCAGTATCTCTCCCAGGTGGCCTCATCTGCTGCTATGCTGGACAAGGGCCTTGTAGCTGGATGGGAAGACTAGAAGGGATAGACAAGCAAGAGGGAAGGAATCGGCCGTGGCCCTAAGTTATGTGCTATCCCGGCATTTGCCCGGAGGAGAACTTGGAAACCACGGAAAACCACTTCGAGACTGGCTGAGGTGGGAATCGAACAACTCTCTCCTCGGTTGACCTCCTGAGGTTGAGTAGACCCAATTCCAGCCCTCGTACCACTTTTCAAATTTCGTAGAAGAACCAGGAATAGAACGCGTGCTTCCAGGGGTGGCAGCTAATCACACTAGCCACACACCACGGAGGCGGACAAGAATGTAACTTGCGTTACTTTATTGTGAGTCTGATGGCACAATAAGAAATTAATATTTTCGCATGTAGATGGAAGGAAAGGAAGCGCATAGCTTGTGGATTAATACGCTACATTAGGCTATACCGTTCACATACAAGAAATACCTTCCACATCTCTTATCAAAGGAAGAGGGACTGAATGTGGCATCACGCGTGATAAAGTTGCATCAGCCCATGTGGATAGGATGCCCACAGAAGAAATAAGAGGCAGGGTAATGGGGGATTATAAGGATGTGAAGCACCGTGTAAGAGAAATGTTACGGCTGGGTGAAGCAGGGTGGCTATACACAATGAGCAGTGAAAGTTAATGGGGTGTGTTCGACATCTTACGGCATCGCTTCTAATGCCTACATTTCTACCAACACAAATAAAACGTTTAAGATTAAGAAACTTGGGCAACAGGTGTCTCTGCATATTTAATCCCTACTTTATTGACTTTCAGTCTGTAGTTACCTGGACTTTATTACATTTAAAATGGCAAACGAGAGCATTAGATCAAACTGTGGTAGTGATCAAGAGATTCCTTAGGTAACCGTTCTATTTTTCGTTCTTTTCAAATAGGTTTATAACATGCCCAGGATTACCTCAGGAAGTCCTAGCTTACACGTACCGTTAACAGCTTCTGTTCGGCGTTCAGAAGAGTGATATGTCTCTCCACTTGCTATACAGCAGTGTCAGCGATTGCAGGACACGTTTTGGCCTGCAAGTGGCACGACTGGTCCATGGTCCGACAGCTCTGCACTTTGACTGACCAACCGAGCAGAGGACGGACGGCCACGGCTCTACCGTGGCTCTACAATTCTGTATTCAGAAGGAGAAGCGTTGGTCCTACCATCGACTGTACTGAGAATGGTTTTTCCGTAGTTTTCTATTATCCTGAACTAAGGCGAATACCGAGATAGTCCCTAGAATAGTCCACAGTCGCCACCTCCTTCACCTGTGCACCACAAATCACCACCACAAGTCTCACTGTCCTGGGAGAGGGTGTTACCCTCTGAGAGGCCTGCCCTACACCTTCAGAGTACGGAAGGAAAACTTCTATAGTTGTTCAGTTATATATTAGAGCACAACAGGATTCGGCTTAACGGTTTTACTGTGGCTGCACAGCTCTGCATTCGGGAGGTAGTGGGCTGGTCCCACCGTCAGCTGTCCTGAGAATGGTTTTCTATGGTTTTCTATTAGTCTTACTAAGAAGAACGCCGTGGCAGTTCCTTTTATAGGCCATGGCAAGTCCCCTCCTACCTTTCCGCGCCTCAAATCACCGCAACATATCTCCTGCTCTGAAATAGTGTGTCACACTCTAGGAGGTCCGTCATACTTCATCACGATGCGAAATAAAAACGTATCAGTTGTATAATACAGTATCTCCCTAGTACATCGGCACTGCATTGTGCTTATCACAGGATAGATTGCAGTGTGTCACAACAGTATACTATGGTCGTTTGACGAGAAGTCGCCCGGATGCAGGGTAACGGGTTGGAAGGGTAAGCAAGGCTGCTGCGCATGCGCCAAACTCAAGCCTCAAGGTCTGACTATAAACATCTGTTCCGTCCGCGGTGATTCTTGCTAACTGAGGCGTTGTTGTGAAATTTCAAAGTGGCAGTGCAAATCTGCTTTAGTTATGCAAGTACTGCACAATAGTGAGCATGCATCTGTTTAAAAGAGCTCGTACAGTCTTCACGGCTAATGTTTGTAGCTTAGTGTAGTATATGTTACTCGTAACCGCTAAAAGCTGCCGCGACTTCTTGTCGGAATGAAAAATGAAATGGCGTATGGCTTTTAGTGCCGGTAGTGTCCGAGGACAAGTTCGGCTCGCCAGGCGCAGGTCTTTTGATTTGACACCTGCAGCAACCTGTGCGTGATGATGAGGATGGAATTATGATGAAGAAGACACATATACCCAGGTCCCGTGCCAGCGAAATTAACCAATGATGGTTAAAATTTCCGACCCTGGCGAGAATTGAACACGGGACCCCTGTGACTAAAGGCCAGCACGCTAACCATTTAGCCATGGAGTCGGACTCTCGTCGGAAGCCGCACTGGTACTCCTACGATTGAGTTACCTGAATTATTTAATGTTCTCAATCGGATGCAATAAATTACAATTTTCTTACGCGAATTTCCTTTTCTGATCATAAAGGGGATGTCTATAAACTCGAAATAACTAATCATGAGCCTTTGGCACAAAAATGGATACATTTATTTAATACTGCTTGTTATGCCCATCGTTGACGGGTTATATTTTGTACACTTTCAGGAAACGTATCCTCATATAAACCTTTCAGCCGTTACTCCCCACAGTTTTATTTGCAGTATTTTATGCGAGAATTGAAGGACTGTATCGTGGTAACAAAGCTTGAAACCAGAATGCGGAGCAGGACGAGAGACCGACATAACTGGCGTTGGAACTTCATGTTGCATTGTGAGAAGATGGGGAAGCAGTTCGCAAACGTAATCGAACACCAATAATTAAAATTTCTATATTATTTGAGGTTTTAATACATTATTAATGATGTAGGCTATAGTCATAATCTAAGCTGCTGCGATAAACTATATCACACTATATTTTATACAGGGTGGTTGGAAACAACATGATCCGAGCGTCGGTGGATACAGAGTAGGTCTCTGTCAACAGGTGGCCACAGCTGGTCCGTGGTGCGACGGCTCTGCACTCCTAACAGCTAGCCAAGCAGACGAGGGTGGTCACGGCTCTACCGTGGCTCTACGCCTCTGTATTCGGGAGACGGATAGGGGCTGGTCCCCACCGTCGGCTGTCCTCAGAAATGATCCCGTGGTTTTCCACTCTCCTGAACTAAGGCGAACGCCGGGACAGTTCCTAGTTTAGGTCATGGCCGCCAACCCTCCCTCCTTCTCAGCACATCTCCTTCACCATAGCAAATCTCCCTCGTCTCAGAGACGGCGTTACCGTCTAGGAGGCCGTCGTTCCCGTCATGGACGAAATGAAAACGCTTTATTATTAGTAGTACGACATGAACAGGGTTTATAAGCGCTAGAGGGTTGGTCATACTGATAATAATTTGGAAACATTTTTCTATACCTGGCGCCGTTGTCATTTTTTCAGCTAAATGCAGATTTAGCAATAACACCTCGCCAAGCCCATTTGAATTCACCGCGAAGCGATCTGATTTGCTAACTTCATCAGCTGATGAAATGATAAAAGGCGCGAGTTATCGAATGATATTTTTAATTATTTATCAGTATGACCAATTCCCTAACGTTCATATAGCGTTGTTTCCAAACGCCCTGTATACGCCATTAGTCTGACTGTGTAGCTCAGACGGTAGAGAACTGGCTTTCCGAATCTAAGTTGGGAGGTTCAAACTTAGATCAGTTCAGTGATGTTTGAAGGTGTTCAAATAAGCCAGTCTCATGTCGGTAGATTTACTCCTGTGCAACTAAATTCCGGCACCTCGGCGCCTCCGAGGACCGTATTAGTAATCATTGGGACATATTACTATAACATTTATTTTATATTTGCCATTCGCATGCATTTCATATAACATATCTGTGCTTCTAAGCCAGAACCCGATATGTCAAAAACGAATTTTAAATTTTAATGCCAATATGGTAGATTTTAGAACGAAGGGTAGGGTGCCAAAGGGCGGTATGTTCCTGGTGCCCGTAGAATACGCTATTCTCAAATAAAGATTCTTATATGTTATAGGTTAGCATTTCGTTCTTTTTAAATTTCACACCTCCTGAGGTGGTTTGAGGCAGTTCAAACTGCAACACTCCCACTTGGATGGCTTTACATTGGACATACTTCAACACCATAAAATTCAGAAAATTTTGGCTGCCATATTATTATATGGAACAACAATTTTTAGTGGTTAAGTTTGTTACCTTATAAATTAACTCGCCATACACTTATCAAGATGAATGGTTTTTCAAGGCCAAAATATTCCTTTTTTAATTTATGTAAGATAAGAGACGACTCTTTCATCTCCTAATGATTCAATTCACGTAATTTCATTTCTATGTTTTTTACAAGAATGAAAATTTTATTCATAGCATGTTAAGTTTCATAATTTTACGGTTTTATTTCTGGCATTTCAAGGCAACTGTAGATGGCGTAAACAGACCAAAACATGTACTTTGCTTCTTTTTTTCACGCTTTTGCAATGGAAAATTGTGAAAAATCTGAATGTATTGACTAGGTAGGCCATTTTTGGCTACCTGTTTATTATGGTGCCTATACCGATATGTTCAGCACATAGACATTGACGCAACCGAGTGATTTTTCCCTGAGCTTGCTGAATAAATCAAAATAAAACTTGGTCCTTCATTCTATTACATTCACAAATGTATCCATTTAAATCTAGAGGTCATTGAAATACAATACGAATTTCAGCCAGCTCACCAACATTCAAAAGCGCCTCCTAAAATATCAAGATCTTTGAAAAATCTGTCTCTGCCTTAGTAGCACAGATAAAACGTCTAGTTTTGTATTAACTCACAGTACTCATTAGTAGTTATAATTTCTATATCCCGGAGCCTCCTTGGATCCTCAAATAGCACAACCAAAAGTCATCCGAAAATGAGAAACCGCAAAATTATATTTGCACTCTGTACATTTTCTCCCTTACGCAGGAAAGCATACAATTTTGTTTTTTATATTTATTTGTGTAAAAGCCTGCGTGGAGGCCATGATGGTTAAAAAGTTCAAGTATGTATGGTCTGACACCGTGGTTAAAAGGTTCGAGCCCCGTTGGTTTAAAAATCACAATGTTGCCCGGCAGGGCATGCCATAAGCCTGTGTGTCATTCCAAACCTCTCTGCAATTTTCATGTGGAGTGAGGGCAAATCAATCAATCAATCAATCAATCAATCAATCAATCAATCAATCAATCAATCAATCAATCAATCAATCAATCAATCAATCAATCAATCAATCAATCAATCAATCAATCAACCAATCAATCAATCAATCAATCAATCAATCAATCAGATGTCAATGATCTGCATTTAGGTCTGTCGCCCAGGTGGCAGATTCCTTATCAGTTAGCCTTTTGTTAAATGTTTTGAAATAACTTGGATATTCATTAAGCATTTCCCTCCATAAATCATTCCAATCACTTATTCATTGTCCTATATATGACCATGACTTTTCCGTTGAACGGGGACGTTAAGGCATTAGCAGCCCACTTTCGTGCTATTTGACAGTTGTAGGCTATGTGACTGCACCTACTTTCACTCCCTCCCTTCCAACCATCATAAATTACGTGATTCATTTCATCTTATTAACTCCCCTGAAGAGTTTGACGCCAGGAAGTGCATCAGGTCGTAACAAGTCGTTAACGAAAATACTCTTACATCTCATTTCATACCCGACCCCGTAGAGAAACGGGACAAGGGTTGCACATAACTGTTTATTTATTTATTTATTTATTTATTTATTTATTTATTTATTTATTAATTAATTTATTTATTTATTTATTTATCTTTCTGGTATCTTATAGTTTGGGAGGTCATAACTTTACACTTAGGCCTACATGTCTATGCTGTCTATGCAAAGAAGGGTTATTGAAAAATATAAAAACTTCACTGTACTGAAATCATTACACTGACAAACAGGTGATGAAAAGTAGTATAATAGACGGGTTCGGCCGCCTCCTCCTCCTACGGCTCTCGGAAGAGGCCTCCTCCTCAGCCAGTGGCCTCCTCCTCCTCCTCAGCCAGTGGCCTCCCAGTGGCCACCTCCTCCTCCTCCTCAGCCAGAGGCCTCCCAGTGGCCACCTCCTCCTCCTCCTCAGCCAGTGGCCTCCCAGTGGCCACCTCCTCCTCCTCCTCAGCCAGTGGCCTCCCAGTGGCCACCTCCTCCTCCTCCTCAGCCAGTGGCCTCCCAGTGGCCTCCTCCACCTCAGCCAGAGGCCTCTTCCAGTGCTGCCAACTTAACCTAACTAGCGCGAGATAAACAAAGCCACGTGCTTTTTGACAGACAACAACGCACCGCTAACCTCAGTACTGCCATCTTGACGGGCCTAAACCTCAGTAGTGCCAACTTAACCTAACTAGCTCGAGATAAACAAAGCCACGTGTTTTTTGACAACCACGTGCTTTTTGACAGATTTGTAAACAAAGCCACGTGCTTTTTGACAGACAACAACGCATCGCAAACCTCAGTACTACCATCTTGACGGGCCTAAACCTTAGTGGTACCAACTTAACCTAACTAGCATGAGGTAAACAAAGCCACGTGTTTTTTGACAGCCACGTGCTTTTTGACAGATTTGTAAACAAAGCCACGTGCTTTTTGACAGACAACAACGCATCGCTAACCTCAGTACTGCCATCTTGACGGGAATAAACCTCGGTGGTACCAACTTAACCTAACTAGCGAGAGGTAAACAAAGCCACGTGCTTTTTGACAGCCACATGCTTTTTGACAGCTGCCATCCGCCATCTTTGAGCACCGTGCTGCCCTCTTTCGTCACCTGTCATCGGCAGTGCTGCCATCTTGACGGGTCTAAACCTTAGTGCTACCAACTTAACCTAACTAGCGCGAGGTAAACAAAGCCACGTGCAGCTGTCATCCGCCATCTTTGAGCACAGTGCTGCCCTCTTTAGCTACTTACCTTTGAAATGTGGTGGCGGATAATTTGAAAAATGCTTTTTGACAGCAGCCATATTACATCGCAAACCTCAGTGCTGCCCTCTTTAGCTAGATACCTGTGGTAGCAGACAATTCCACGTGACAGCAGCCATCTTTGAGCACCGTGCTGCCCTCTATGTGGTGGCGGCAAATTCCACGTGCTCTTGTTTGGAAACAAACTCACGTGCTTTTTTGACAGCTACCATCCACCATCTTTAATCAACAGAGCACAGTGCTGTACTCTTTAGCTAGATACCTTTGAAATGTGGTGGCGGCAATTTGAAAAATTCTATGTGCTCTTGTTGGGAAACAAAGCCACGTGCTTTTTTGACAGCTGTCATCGGCCATCTTTAATCAATAGAGCACCGTGCTGCCCTCATGCGGGGCAATTTCGTCAGCTGTCATCCGCCATCTTTAATCCAGAGAGAACAGTGCTGCACTCTATGTGGTGGCGGCAAATTCCACGTGCTTTACAAACCCATGTGCTTTTCTGACAGCTGTCATCCGCCATCTTTAATCCAGAGAGAACAGTGCTGCACTCTATGTGGTGGCGGTAAATTCTACGTGCTTTACAAACCTATGCGCTTTTCTGTCATCCACCATCTTTAATCTAGAGAGAACAGTGCTGCACTCTATGTGGTGGCGGTAAATTCCACGTGCTCTTATTTGGAAACAAATTCTACTCGCTCTTCAGCTGTCATCCACCATCTTTAATCAAGAGAGCACCATGCTGCCCTCTTTGTGGTGGCGGATAATTTGAAAAAATTCTTTTCGACAAGCAGCCATCTTTAATCCAGAGAGAACAGTGCTGCCCTCTTTAGCTACTTACCTTTGAGGCGGTTAATTTGAAAAATTCTTTTCGACAAGCTGCCATCTTTAATCCAGAGAGAACAGTGCTGCCCTCTTTAGCTACTTACCTTCGAGGCGGTTAATTTGAAAAATTCTAGCTGCCATCTTTAATGAAAAGAGCATCGTGGTGCTATCTTGCGAGTAATATTTTACGTCACAGCTGTCATCTACCATCTTGCATTGCTAACCTTAGTGCTGCCCTCTTTAGCTACTTACCTTTGACAAGCTGTCACCCGCCATCTTGCATCGCAAACCTCAGTGCTGCACTCTATGTGGTGGCGGATAATTTGAAAAAATCTTTTTGACAAGCAGCCATCTTTAATCAACAGAGAGAACAGTGCTGCCATCTTTAGCTACCGCCATCTTACATCGTTTACCTCGCTGCTGCACTCTATGTGGTGGCGGTTAATTCGAACAAGTTTAATCATGCACTGGGGAAGCTAGAGTAAGGACGCGCTGCAGTGATGACGTCATCATGCATGTTTAAACCCGTTCGTTGACTAAAAGCTTTAGTCTTCGGGAAACAGTGATAGTGTGTGGAGTGCAAACATGACGAAAACATTAATAGTTGATGTGCAAGGCTTTAAAGTAAACGGAAACAAATTTGTGTTTAAAGAGGTGGTTGTGTTAGATTGCAGTGTGTTGTGGGCACCAAAACTTGTTAGTTTAGTATTTAGTCCACCGTTCCCTTACTGTTTGCAAACAGATGAAGATAAAAAGCAGACTCAGTGGATTGAAAACAATTTAGGTTTGAAGTGGGAAGAAAAAGGAATACCTTATCGTTTTCTACCTTTAATGATGAATGCACATTTGTCAAGAGCAGATCTTGTTCTTTTAAAGGGTTGTGAAAAGAAAGAATGGTTGCGTGATTTTCTACCATCATCGTGTGAAGTTATCGACATGCATGAATTGGGGTGCCCATCATTTAAAACTCTTCTGAAAGAGCATAGTAGAGAAACAACTAAACAGTCTTTACAACATGTATGCATGCTCTTTGATTGGTTGTGTCGCAGTGCATGCCGGGAAGTGAACAACATATGTAAACTGCAGTGTGGAAACAACCTTAGTGTAAAAGAAACATTTGTAGAGTAAAGACATCATGTCATTTCTAACAGATACTAAGTGTAACGCAGTTGAAAAGGCGATCGTAAAGTTTTATGCATGCAAAAAGAAACTAAACACTTTTACTGAAGAAGAGTTAAATGCATTACCAAAGGCATTTTTGGTCAATGTAGCTGCGAATGCTGTAAAGAAGATTTGGGATAAGGTGCCTCGTGAATGGACTCAAGATCCTGTTTTGTCAGAGCTTCAAACGTGTAGTTTACATCATGAACACGTGAGTTTAGCTAGAAGACCTTCTGTGAGACAGTGCCGTACATGTCAACTAATTAAACTGTATCACGGACCTAAAACTAACGAGTTGTCTTCGCTTATAAACACTTATCATGGCTGTGGAGAGAGTAAACAAGGAAAAGGTGAAGAAACGTGCTGGGAGAAAGATGAGGAAGCATGTTGGGCGTGGACTCATCAATAGAGTGATTGATCTTCTTTTCTTCGTGCTTCATCTCCCCTGCGGCCCTAGAACACGTTCACCTGACATGTAGTTACATGCTGCCTGCATAGAGTGTAGCTGTTAAAATCTGCTTCGTAAAGTTATGCTGTGTGCGTGTGTGTATGTGTAGCTGCTCAGAAGAATATAGCAGCACTTGTCGTTGTTGGTGCAATAAAACGAAAAACTGAGTGACAAAGACCGTAACATGAACAAAGGATAAAAATGTATGTATATAGTCTAAAATAAATATGAATTGTCAAAACATATTACAGGTGTTGTTTAATCCTACAGCATGTCCTAGCGACTTAGAAGAAAGGAAACGTAGAGGATTAAAAGAAAACACACATAAGATTTAAAGTACATCCTCTTTATTAATCCATGAATTAAAGCTGTTATTAAAACCAAGCCATTTAACATACAGTTTATTACCACGACGTCGAATAACACGTTCAACTAAATAGTGATCAGGATATTTTGTTTTCTGCAGTTCTTCGATGTAGAATCCTCCTTCAATAGGCTGTCCTCTGAGATCGCGAAGTAAATACGTAACTGGATTAGTAAGCTTAACACTTCTGATTTGAAAAATTTCAGTGCTCCAGTTAGGTGTATATCCTTTTGCAAAGATAGACTTGTGTTTGCTGATGCGAACGAAATCACCTTCTTTAAAGCGATAGCGACGTGGATCAGCTGTTTTGATTACAAGATGAATAGCATCTAGACGAGGTGTATTCTTTGTAACAAGACGTGGCTTTGTTCCGATAGTGCGATGAGGTGTATCGTTGTAGGTAGATAAAAGTCTAGGTAGCAGATCAATCCAACGATATGAACCTTGCGCTGTAAATTCTCGCCACATCATTGTTTTGAGTGTACGATTAAAGCGTTCTACAACACTTGCCTTGAGATTACTGAACGTAGAGTAGTGTTGAATGCCAAGTAACTTGAGGTAAGAAGAAAAATCCTTGTTGTAAAACTCTTTACCTTGATCAGTTTGAAGAAGCCTTGGGCAGCGTTTCGATTCTTCAACAATATGTTTAAATGCTTCTTTAACTTGAGCTGCTGTTTTAGAACGCACGGGTTGTGCAAAAGCAAACTTTGAGTACACATCGATAACAGTAAGTAGATACTTATAGCCCTTATTACTAGAAGCATATGGAATCATTTCTACTAAGTCTGCTTGCCAGAGATCATCTTTTCCTCGTGTAATAACGCGTCTGCGACAGTAGGTGCGACGTGCCGGTTTATGTAACTCATGTGCGATGTTTACCTTTACAGGTGAGATCTTCTCTTGACGAGCCATTATAAAATAATACCGGCATAACGTAGTTCTCTTTCTATTTCTAGAATTTCTGATCCGTGACCAGTGTGACCAGCCTCTTGCGATGCTCTTAAAAGTTGTAATCGTTCAACGAGTAAGTTTGGGTCATTCCAGTATCTTACATCCACATACGGTAACAAAGGCTTGTAGATAACGTCTAGACTACGTGCAGTCGGAAACAGCTTAGAAATAAACTCACGATACTTGTAACTCTTATTCGCATTTACAGCTTCTGTTCTCCTGTAATTACGTCGTGTTGCATCGGTAGCAAAAAGTATTGCTTTATACTTTTTAAGATCATCTTGTAAAATTATATCCTTGTCAGGTATTCGTGAGAAAAGAAGTTCTAAGAGTCCTTTCGTAGGTTTATAGGTAACACCTTTTACAATGAGTTTGTTGCTATTAATCTTAACATTTGAATTTCCTATCCGGAAACAGTCATCTTCGTAGCGAATACCATAGGTAGTGTCAGTTTGTCCTGTAAAAAGTTTTTCTATATAAGGTGCAAAGAGAGATCCATAGGTATCTTGAATAAAAGTTCTAAACTGATTGCGATATTCTGGTGTAATCATAACCTCAGACAAAGATGGTAGATTTTGCATTGATGTAGTAGGTGTTTCTGCAATAACATCTGTAGTTAAAAACTCAACACGCTTAGATGGTGATGCATCATTAAGTTCTTCTTCTTCCTTATCTTCCTCTTCTTGATCTACATCCTGCTTCTTCTCTTCCGTATCTTCTTCATGCTTTTCTTCTTCATGCTTCTCTTTATGATATGATGTTTGCATAGAAGCAAAACTTGAAGTAGACTGCGGTAATGAAGTAGAATTAAAAATTTCTTTGAGTGGTGTACTTAGTTGTGTTTTTAAAAATAAATCCGTGTCTGCTTGAATACGTTTAAGCTCTTTAAATTTCCGTCGAATATTGTTTCGAGCTTGGATGATATGTTTTGTGATCTCCTTGCTAGATGTTAACATGATGGTGGTTTTTAATCAAGTAGTTACTGTAATTCTGTGTTAATGCATATAAAATGATCGAAACCCATGCGATATCGTCCATGCTGTACATCACTTTCTTTATCAATAACTAAAAAGCTGTAACGGTGTAATGACCAACATTTAGCACACATACGTTTAAAGTCATCGAATGTCATATCAGTGTTAACATGATCGTTATACACATGTCGCATGTTGCGCTCATCTTGCCGAAAAAGCACAATAACATTTGCGTTGTCGCGTATCAACTGCTTGGGCACACGAGAATAGGTTTGGCACAAATAGATGCAATCAACATATTTATGTCGACCCATACTAAAGAATGCACGAATAACGTTTTGCTGTTCTGTTGCGACATCATCAAAGATCATTAGAGAATTAGGAAGCACATCGTCTGGTGATGGTACTTGCTCATGTGAATTAAATTTAAAATATCTTATTCCATCTTTAACTAGATCGTGCATTACAGTTTGTAGAATAGTATATAGCGGCTGATAGAGTGACTTTGCGAAAACGTAAATATTCTCGAAGCGTATACCATTTACAGAAGTAATAAGTGTGAGTAAAAGATTTGTTTTACCGCATCCCGACGGACCTGATATAATACATCGCACAGTAAAAGGAAACAACGTTCCATGACGTTTTCTTGTAGTTGTACTAGAACTAGGTAAGAGATGTGGTACAATGTCGGTAACAGGTAGCGTGTCTTGCTGCTTTATAATCTTCATGATAACTGAATCATAAAGTACGTAATAGTAATATATATATATTAAACGAAACAAGAGGCAACGGTTAGTTTATGATTTGCTCTTGACTAGTAAAGTCGTGTCCAGCATGGTGAAACAACGATATCCAAACGACATGAAGAAGAAGAAGAAAGTAAAAACTGTTGGATGGAAAGATGTTATAAAGGCTGCGCAAAAAGCTATTCGAGGGGAATACAATCCTCGTGTAGCTATTACTAAGGCGTTACGCGCAGCAAGAGCGAGAATTTCTCCAAAGTGCAGAGCAATATTTAGTAAACGTGCGCGAATTATTCCTGTACCAAAACGAGGAGGATTTCTTCCTGCGCTGTTTGCTGGCTTAGCAGCTTTAGGGTCATTGCTAGGTGGTGCTAGTGCTGTAGCGAGAACTGTCAAAGCTGTAGAAGAAGCGAAACAACAGTTGAAAGAGAGTGAACGTCATAACAAGACGATGGAGGCAATTGCGTTACGAGGCAAAGGTGTGAACATGAAGCTAGCGCCATACAAGAAAGGGCTTGGTATCTACATTTCTCCAAAAAACGTCTACTGAATGCACTGCCATATCGAGCTCTAACGCATGATGAAGTTTTTACGTTTGCTAAACAACTAGGAATTCATTATTTTCGAGGAGTGTATATGCGTGATCAACTACCAGCACGTCCACGTGAACGTGAAAGTGCCGTAATTAACTTGGACGACAGTCGTGGACCTGGAACTCATTACGTTGCTTATGTAAAACGTAAATCTAAAGTATGGTATTTTGACAGCTATGGAGATTTACCTCCTCCTTTTGAGCTCATACGTTATTTCGGAAGCAGTGCAGACATTGTTTACAATAAAAACCGTGTGCAAAACTTTAATACACGCATGTGCGGACGATTATGTCTTATGTTCTTATATCAAACCCAGACAGCAGAGAAAGTGCATTAGTGTATGCGTGATGACGAACAGTGAAAGAACGTTTGCTGTACGTGGAGAAGGACCTGAAACAACCGTCTATTTTAATCCACCAATCGAACTTGGTTATCAGCCGCATAGTCTTGGACTAGTATCGTTTGAAAGCTACAATAAAATCTATAATGTGCGTGATGGTTTAAACAAGTTCTATTACGATGAGTATGTGCTAACACTACCCTCAGGTAGTTATACAGTAGATGATATTCACGACTATATTGAAAGTACGTTAATTGATCAGTTTGGGGAAGATAGTTTTAGTAATCATAATTACAAGTTCTCAATCACTATAAGCAACATTACGCACAAATGTGTTATTGAATCATCATTTAAGATTGACTTCAAATCACAACCTGATTCGATTGGACCACTGCTTGGATTTTCATCGAGGGAGCTCCTACCGAACGTACGTTACGAGTCTGATCAACCTATAAAACTCTTCGATGATTATAATGTGAACATTACTTGTAATATTATTACAGACTTGAATAGTAATCTACAACCTTCACACGTCCTGCACGACTTTATTGTTACAGAGGAACGTGGATATACTATTTGTGAGAAACCAGCAGTAGTTCTTTATCATCCTGTGTCTGTAAAACACATTAGCAACATTACTCTTAGACTTGTAAATAAACATAATCAGCTTATTCATTTAGATCAGCACGCGTACGTAGCTTACAAACTACATCTTAAACCAGTATGAAAACCATCTATAAAACACGGTGTACATTCCGAAGGCATACTACATGTGTGCAGAGACTCATCGAGTTAACAGATACCCATAAGCAGATACTCCAAGATTTAGGATATACACTACTACAACAGAATGGAAGAAATGCTAGACATTACGAATACAGTAGAAAGTCGTGAAGGTGTAGTACGAAGTGAGCTTCATTCCTATCAACCTTTTACGTTTGGATTAAATAACAATGATGAAATTCATTTTATTATTAATCAACAAGATGTTTACACCTTACCACACGAAAGCTACCTCTATATTGAAGGACGATTAGAAAAGTCTGATGGAAGTGGACCAAGCACTTCACAACTAAACAACCATGCTCTAGCTTTTCTCTTTTCTGAAGCGCGATATGAAGTAAATAATGTTGAAATAGATCGAACGAAGAATGTTGGTATTACAAGTGCAATGAAACTCTACCCTTCTTTCTGTGATGAAGAAAGTAATCTTTTGCGGATGGCTGGATGGTGTCCAAAATCTACTAACAACTGGATGATTAATGAGGATGGAACTTTTACGGGTATGTTATCACTGAAACATATTTTTGGATTCGCGGAAGACTTTACACGTATTATAATCAACGTAAAACAAGAGCTTATTCTAATCCGTGATCGAAGTGATTACAATTCTCTTAAAGCAGTAGAAACATCTGTAGAATCGAAAATAACACTGCATCGTATACTGTGGCGGATCCCACATGTAACCTTATCTGATCGTGAAAAACTTCGATTGCTCAAGATTGTAGAAAATGATACACCATTACCTATACGTTTTAGAAGTTGGGAGCTGCATGAATATCCTGTGTTACCACCTACAAACAAGCATAGCTGGGCTGTTAAAACATCACGTTTTACTGAGAAGCCCTTGTACATTATTTTTGGATTTCAAACTAATCGTAAATTCAATCACGAAAAAGATAGCTCACTGTTTGATCACTGCAAATTAAGACACGTTAGACTATATCTCAATGGAATTACGTATCCCTACGAAAACATCGACATTAACTTTGAGAAAAATAAGTTTGGGATGCTCTATGACATGTTTTGTAAATTTCAATCATCGTATTATCAGAAAGAAGATCGTCCGCTATTTACACCTCAAGAATTTAAAAATAAAGCACCGATTGTAGTTATAGACTGCTCTTATCATGAAGAATCTATAAAAGAATCTCCAGTTGATATTCGTTTAGAATTTGAAACATCTGAAAACATTCCTGCTAACACAGCAGCCTATTGTCTTATTATTCATATGAGTGATGTTACTTACCATCCGCTAACGAATATTGTTACGAGACTATAAATAAGAATAGATCTTTATCATTTTCATTAGTGTGCGCTTCGACATCGTACGCTATGGAACAAAACTGTAAATGTGCATGCTGTTTGCATGCTCATACGCAACATCTTATTTATGTTTCACGAGTGAGTGAGGCTATTAAGATGTTCTATAAACGTAGATCGTCGATGCCGAAACATCTTATTCAATACTTACCACCAGGATTTTTATATACGTACGCTGCCTCTTACGTACATAATTTTTGGGACATCCTTCCTCTACACAGTAAGATGTCAATCGAAGTAGCTTTATGCAGAACTTGTGAGCGACATTACAAGCATCGAGGAGAAAATGGTGATGATGATTGGGATGGACCAAATCCGAGGATTGAACACTGTACACAGTGTATGAATGAACTTTCTCTAGTACTTCATGATGATGATGATGATGATGATTCCGAAAAGGAATAACAGCAAGGTAAGAAGTACATGATCTTCTCTGTAAAGCATAACATACTTAGTATAATATATTTCTAAATGCTTTGTTTAATTTGAATGTTGCAGGAGGCATTTCAGAAGCATACGTTGTTAAGAAGCACACTAACCTTGTCAGCAGCAAAAAACGAACACTGTTGTAGTACATTTGTAAATAAATATTTGATCGCATTCAAAAATGTACTTATTGCATTGCTTTACACCGACTTACTCTTAAGAAAAACGATCAGGTCTAAACATGCACAATGACGTAATCACAACAGCACGTGCTTACTCTAGCTTTCCCAATGCATGTTTAAACTTGTTCGAATTTACCGCTACCACATCCCTTTACATCGACTTACTCTTAAGAAAACGGACAAGTCTAAACATGTATGATGATGTCATCACAACAGCGCGTCCTTACTCTAGCTTCCCCAGTGCATGATTAAACTTGTTCGAATTAACCGCCACCACATAGAGTGCAGCAGCGAGGTAAACGATGTAAGATGGCGGTAGCTAAAGATGGCAGCACTGTTCTCTCTGTTGATTAAAGATGGCTGCTTGTCAAAAAGATTTTTTCAAATTATCCGCCACCACATAGAGTGCAGCACTGAGGTTTGCGATGCAAGATGGCGGGTGACAGCTTGTCAAAGGTAAGTAGCTAAAGAGGGCAGCACTAAGGTTAGCAATGCAAGATGGTAGATGACAGCTGTGACGTAAAATATTACTCGCAAGATAGCACCACGATGCTCTTTTCATTAAAGATGGCAGCTAGAATTTTTCAAATTAACCGCCTCGAAGGTAAGTAGCTAAAGAGGGCAGCACTGTTCTCTCTGGATTAAAGATGGCAGCTTGTCGAAAAGAATTTTTCAAATTAACCGCCTCAAAGGTAAGTAGCTAAAGAGGGCAGCACTGTTCTCTCTGGATTAAAGATGGCTGCTTGTCGAAAAGAATTTTTTCAAATTATCCGCCACCACAAAGAGGGCAGCATGGTGCTCTCTTGATTAAAGATGGTGGATGACAGCTGAAGAGCGAGTAGAATTTGTTTCCAAATAAGAGCACGTGGAATTTACCGCCACCACATAGAGTGCAGCACTGTTCTCTCTAGATTAAAGATGGTGGATGACAGAAAAGCGCATAGGTTTGTAAAGCACGTAGAATTTACCGCCACCACATAGAGTGCAGCACTGTTCTCTCTGGATTAAAGATGGCGGATGACAGCTGTCAGAAAAGCACATGGGTTTGTAAAGCACGTGGAATTTGCCGCCACCACATAGAGTGCAGCACTGTTCTCTCTGGATTAAAGATGGCGGATGACAGCTGACGAAATTGCCCCGCATGAGGGCAGCACGGTGCTCTATTGATTAAAGATGGCCGATGACAGCTGTCAAAAAAGCACGTGGCTTTGTTTCCCAACAAGAGCACATAGAATTTTTCAAATTGCCGCCACCACATTTCAAAGGTATCTAGCTAAAGAGTACAGCACTGTGCTCTGTTGATTAAAGATGGTGGATGGTAGCTGTCAAAAAAGCACGTGAGTTTGTTTCCAAACAAGAGCACGTGGAATTTGCCGCCACCACATAGAGGGCAGCACGGTGCTCAAAGATGGCTGCTGTCACGTGGAATTGTCTGCTACCACAGGTATCTAGCTAAAGAGGGCAGCACTGAGGTTTGCGATGTAATATGGCTGCTGTCAAAAAGCATTTTTCAAATTATCCGCCACCACATTTCAAAGGTAAGTAGCTAAAGAGGGCAGCACTGTGCTCAAAGATGGCGGATGACAGCTGCACGTGGCTTTGTTTACCTCGCGCTAGTTAGGTTAAGTTGGTAGCACTAAGGTTTAGACCCGTCAAGATGGCAGCACTGCCGATGACAGGTGACGAAAGAGGGCAGCACGGTGCTCAAAGATGGCGGATGGCAGCTGTCAAAAAGCATGTGGCTGTCAAAAAGCACGTGGCTTTGTTTACCTCTCGCTAGTTAGGTTAAGTTGGTACCACCGAGGTTTATTCCCGTCAAGATGGCAGTACTGAGGTTAGCGCTGCGTTGTTGTCTGTCAAAAAGCACGTGGCTTTGTTTACAAATCTGTCAAAAAGCACGTGGCTGTCAAAAAACACGTGGCTTTGTTTACCTCATGCTAGTTAGGTTAAGTTGGTACCACTAAGGTTTAGGCCCGTCAAGATGGTAGTACTGAGGTTTGCGATGCGTTGTTGTCTGTCAGAAAGCACGTGGCTTTGTTTACAAATCTGTCAAAAAGCACGTGGTTGTCAAAAAACACGTGGCTTTGTTTATCTCGAGCTAGTTAGGTTAAGTTGGCACTACTGAGGTTTAGGCCCGTCAAGATGGCAGTACTGAGGTTAGCGG
The DNA here is from genome assembly GCF_040414725.1 of Anabrus simplex. Lineage (NCBI taxonomy): Eukaryota > Metazoa > Arthropoda > Insecta > Orthoptera > Tettigoniidae > Anabrus > Anabrus simplex. The sequence goes on from NC_090270.1 coordinate 240,636,596, forward strand.
TGCGTTGTTGTCTGTCAAAAAGCACGTGGCTTTGTTTATCTCGCGCTAGTTAGGTTAAGTTGGCAGCACTGGAAGAGGCCTCTGGCTGAGGTGGAGGAGGCCACTGGGAGGCCACTGGCTGAGGAGGAGGAGGAGGTGGCCACTGGGAGGCCACTGGCTGAGGAGGAGGAGGAGGTGGCCACTGGGAGGCCACTGGCTGAGGAGGAGGAGGAGGTGGCCACTGGGAGGCCACTGGCTGAGGAGGAGGAGGAGGTGGCCACTGGGAGGCCACTGGCTGAGGAGGAGGAGGAGGCCACTGGCTGAGGAGGAGGCCTCTTCCGAGAGCCGTAGGAGGAGGAGGCGGCCGAACCCGTCTATTATACTACTATGAAATGAAATGTCGTATGGCTTTTAGTGCCGGGATATCCCAGGACGAGTTCGGCTCGCCAAGATGCAGGTCTTTCCATTTGACGGCCGTAGGCGACCTGCGCGTTGTGATGAGGATGAAATGATGATGAAGACAACACATACACCCAGCCCCCGTGCCGTAGGAATTAACCAATTGAGGTTAAAATCCCCGACCCGGCTGGGAATCGAACCCGGAACCCTCTGAACCGAAGGCCAGTACGCTGACCGTTCAGCCAACGAGTCGGACACAAACAGGTGATAAGAACTGCATTTGAATCATTTCTCTGTAACATTTCTCCTCTAACCTAACATTAGCGGAGATATCTTTTCATTTCGTATCATTTGTCTGTACATTAAGTACATTAAGCAATATTGAAATGATACAAAGCTAAAAATTATCCCTTCTAAACTTATAGTTTGCCGTTGTAAGTGTAACATTTCACAGAAAGACATTTCTTCTGGGATTTTTTCAAATAATCTGAAAAGCCTTACAAATTCCAAATGTGGAACGATTTTTGTTTCTACAATTTGCCTTATGTCGCACCGATACAGACAGGTCTTACGGCAACGACGGTAAGGGAAAGGACTAGAAGTAGGAAGGAAGCAACCATTGCCCTAATTAAGATACAGCCCAAGAATTGCCTGGTGAGAAAATGGGAGATCACGGAAAGCCATCTTCAGGGCGGACAGTGGGGTTCGACACCCAGTACGCCCCGAATGTAAGCTGATAGCCACGTGACCCAAAACGCGAAGCCACTTCCTCGGTGGTGTGGGATGAATTCGAAAGAAAAGGAAGGATGCTTAAGTTTGTATTCCTAATCTTAACAATTTTCTCAGAAATCTGATGATGTGTTAAATAGGAACAAAGTGTTTGTAGGGGTTCACTACAAAATAGTATAACGTGCTCCTATTTTTTCTACTATTCTACATGATTCTACGTTTGCTACGCTCGACATGCTGCTACTAACCTCTGTGTGTGTGCTCCCTTCGCCCGTCCAGCTGGTACTGTTCGCACTGTTGCCCTCCCTCCTTTCCTCCCCTATCACCTCGCTGCACAATGTGTACCTTCTGCTCTCGTCTTTTCTGGTCGTTTCCATCGTAATATAAATAAGGCCTGCTTTGGGCTTTATCGGCGAATTGGATGAAGAAGACGACTTGTGTGGAGGGAGAACTTTCTTTTATTTGCGCTAGCGGCTGGTCCGTGTGCAATGTTTTTAAAATGATATTTTTTGTTCATGATTGAAGCTCAAGGACTGCTGGACGGGTGAGCGAACTTTAAATCTATATTCTCTTCCCATACTAAATTTTCTCTTTAAAGCTGTATTCCCCTATTTCATCATGCCGAACTGGCTGCTCAAGACTGTTCACGCTACCAAATATCACTAGTCTGAGCTGTTGATATTGGTGTTTGTCTTGGAACTACACTACGATTTTTTCCAAATTTCGCTTTCTACTACGTGAAAATTACAGTGATATGAACCATTGGATACTAAAAGACTTGGTGAACAAACGCAGGAATAGGACTAACTGTATTCATATTAACGCCTAGCTTCTGTTCGAATTTCAGGATTGTATTAATACTTGTAGGTTCTATCTTTCCTAATCCCTGTTGCCAGCCTTAGGTACTGTTCTCTTCCTCGTCATTCCTTTTTCCCCACGTTTCTGTACCGGGGTTCTCTTTTCTTTTTCTTTTGCGATTGTACAGTGGCCTATATGCCTTTTCAAATTCTTTTAAGATTTTGTATTAACGAGTAATATCTGTTTAGCATTTGTAGGATACTCCTAATGAAAACTATTGTAAACTTCATCTCTTGTTTTGAGTCTAGCTGTTTTGGGTAGAAAATTGTGTTATTAAATGGTCGTCCCATTTATTTTAAAAATCCGAAGTATCTAATTTTGAAAATATTGTTGCTCTCTTTAATCGTCTGTTCACTTTCTTTGGCATGTAAAAATCGTTTTTGGTATTTGTGGTAATATATTATTATTATTATGAAAAACAGTTCCTTCTCTTTCCTTGATTTTTTTCACGCGTATTTCCATGCCCTTTATTATTTGTACTTACCTCGGGTACCTCTGGAAAATGGACACAGTAAAATGCTTCCTTCTGCGCTCTGCTAAAACGCTTCACTTTGAAACTGAAATCTGAGTACTTGTATATGCATGGATTTTGTGGAGAGCTGTAATCCTTTTCGTGACATGCCATACTTTGATGGATTGCTGTTTGTTTACATTACCGTGTTAGTCGGACTAGTGTCTAAGTTCATGACTTAGTTATATTCTTCAATGATCCCTGATTATTTGTGAGTGTACTACAATTATGGCCGTGTTTACTTTGTTGGTTTATTGATTTTGGCATTTTCCATACTGCTGCATTTTGATTATTCTGAGTGTACATGGTTACCCAGATACGACACCACACCCAAAGTATTAACGTTGCAATAGCATGCTTATTTCAGAAAATCTGTGGTACTTGAATTAATTATTTAAACAACTGGGTGTAGGAGGTATGCAGATTCTTTAGCGACCGATGTTAAAAACCATTAATATTCTTAGAGTATTTGCTGTTAGTATCTCCAACGCTCTCTGTTATTGCCCATTTAAGAGTTGTGGAAAATTAGACTAGGATCGACATTGACAAAGTCAAGCTTCTCAAACGTTCTGACGGAATTCTGATCTCAGAATAAACAACTTCCTCTTTGGAAAACCTTATAGATTGCGTTTATCATGAATAGTGAGGTAAGTCTATGTTTTTAGACTGATGTATTTTAATAACATGAAATAAATTTTAGACGATAAACGAGGAATTCGTACAGACAATTTTATTTCATCACAATGTGTGTACGTGAGGCTGTGCCGTTCAAAAAACTGTGTTCCAATTACAGTTAGCTTTAAAGCATTATCTCTCGCAATATAGCGGGATATACAATTACTGGTATATTTGTTCTACAATTCCTTTGTCTGTACGTGACAATAAGCAAATAGGAGCTGGATATTGTGCACTGCCGACGAGAGCCATGGTTCGATAACAACACAGCTCTTTGTGAACAGTGAAAGAGTGAATGGATCGTTACCGACCGTGATAGGACTGGAAACTGCACATCCTGGCATTGGAAGTGTTTATTCAGATTGTCGGTTTCTCAGTACGGTAATAGTCGACTCACTTTTTATTTCCATTCCCTTGGCACAAGTCCAAATTACCTCATTATTTGCGTTTAAAGGCTTCTCCATAGAAACAATCATCCAGTTCCTCTCATGCTTCCAGTAGTAGTCTTCGAACAATACTAGTATAATCTTCTTTCTGATCACCTATTTATTTTGTCCGATGACGTCCCCTTATCCTCTAGCTGGGCGATGAACAATACATATTCTGATTCGAATATCTTACCTGATTCAGGCATTGCACTTGACCTTATCACTACAATGATATCGTCGCTGCCCCGGCGAAACCTCGTATCCACAACGCTCTTCCTATCTATCACTCTCCTTTAAGAAGGCAAGGTTTTTTTTTTTTTTTTTTTTTTTTTTTTGTAAGTTGCTTTAATTTGCACTGACACAGGTAGTACTTACGACGACGACGGGATAGGAAAGGGCTACGAATGGGAAGGAATCGGCCGTGGCCTTAATTAAGGTACAGCCCCGGCATCTACCTGGTGTGAAAATGGGAAACCATGGAAAACCATCTTCAGGGCTGCCGACAGTGGGATTCGAACCCACTATCTCCCGAATACTGGATACTGGCCGCAGTTAATCGACTGCAGCTTTCGAGCTTGATCCTTTAGAAAGGGTCACGCCTCCCAGCCACATATGGATATGCAGTCCATCAGAACAGTTTTCGTTGTGTTCGTTTTCCTATGCTGACCGGTAAATAAAAATTAATCTTAAATGCATTATACTGAAGGAGTGCGTAAATACGTCATACAAACATAATACATTCCTGCAGTACGGTACAGTAAGGTTCGATTTCCTTCATACATTGGCATAAGAAAATGAACACAACGAAAATTGTTCTGATTGGACTGCATATCCATATGTGGCCACAAGGCATAACCGGTCTTAAGGTGAATAATGGATAGGAAGGACGTTGTGGGATACGAGTTTTTGCCGGTCCAGCGGCGATATGCTTCCAATGCGTCCTGTTATATGTATTTCATGCTCTTATTAATTTGTTACAATATGACTGCAGGCTATTCCTGAAATATTCCTATACTAAAATGGATAGAGAGACCACTCTTTTGCAGTATCTCCTACCACTTTTAGGTACTTTCTCAACCCCTCCGAATGTGTACATCCTTTGAGACTACCCATTGTTTCCAAGGTATATGCATACCATTTTAATAGCTTGAATATTATCTAATACTCTTTCTAGGGTGAGCCATGTCAATTTATTTACCCTGTAGGACATTTATTTATTTTTATTTATTTACTAGCATGTGCCCGCAGCTTTTTCCGTGTTTATTAATTCAACCGTTGGATGTTTCTAAACCATATATTTAAAAGCAAATTAAAAATACATATTTATTAACTCACGTCGTTTTGACCTAAATTCCGTGTAATGCATTATTTTTATTATATTGTTACTTTCAATGCTTAATATACCGCGTTGATGGATGGTAGAAGTAATAATAAAACAATGTTAAGACCATGTTATATAGTAAAAAAGTAATTTTTCCAGGTAAAGCTTTCGGATAAACTATACTAGTGTCCTTCCAATTGTAACTAAGATGTGTAGTGTGTTTTCCTTCCCAACTCTTGAATAACCTACGTACAGTTCACCGCGGGAGAAGTACAGTTTCCGAGGATGGAGTCCAACAACTTTAAGCAATTGCCCTTGTGCCTTTTTGATGCATAACGAAGCTCAAACAAACGGGGAACTATAGACATCTAAACAGAAACAGTACATCCAAAGGAATAATTTGAATAATGTCCAGTCGTGGGAGTGTCTTCAATAATATTCGGCATATGGGTCTTGACTGAGAGTCGTGTTCCGTTGCATAGGGAAGCAGCATTTATATTCCTGAGAAGGATAATCGGTGCCACAGTCGTCCACTCCAAGACGTTCGAGAGTACTCCAGGTGACTCCAAGTTGTTCAAAAACCCTGTCGTGTAGTTGAAAACCGCATCTGTATTACATATCGTGTCGAATACTTGTAAATTCGTAGAACACCGGGGTAATTCTCATAAAAGTTGCTTATTGATGACGTTGACAGCTTCACTTCTTGGACAAAGATTTGTTCTTTGGCACAGCCATACGTAATTGGTGAAATGATGTGGCAACAAATGTTAAAAATTTCGGATATGTACGTGTTTATTATTATCTGTCTTATGTACGATGTTTCCCTTAAATGAAATAATAAACTATGAGATTGGGTTATTTGAAAGAAAATATGGTTCACGTTCTATTGCTCTTATCGTGATATCGTCCTATAGCCAAAAAATTGTAAGTTAATGAGATTAATGTCGAGTAAAATATCAAATAATTAAATAAATCATGAAAACGATTAAAAAGTAATATAAGTAAATAAAAGCGGGTCTCGACCTGAATCGGGTAAATATGAAATAAGTGAATAATATATAATTAAAACGATTAAAATATTAATATAAATAATTAATGATAGCAGATCTGTATCTGCATAAAGGTACATCTAATAATACGCCCATATTAAAATTTTCAGATATCTGCGTGATTTCACAAACACTTCCGAATATTACGGGCAGATGGCTTCTTGTGTCGGGGACCGAAAATGGCTTCCTACGCTATGGACTTACAATCCGAGGAATACTACTTCGCCCGCGGCATGCCCAGTCATGATGGTAGCTTCAGTAATATTCGGCATCAGTTTCAGATTCGTGTTCATTTCAGAGGGAAGGATTAATATTCCTGAAAAGAACATTTGGTGCCACAATCGTCTACTCCAAGATGTTCGAGAGTACTCCAGGTGACTCCAAGTTCTTCACAGGTTCTGTCGTGTAGTTGTCAGCCGCATCTATATGACATGTGCCGATAGGCTTTTCAATTTGTAGAAAAACGGGTAATATTTGTTTAATGTTGCTTGTTGATCATATTGACAGCTTCATTTCTTCAACAAGAATAGTTCTTCACAGCCATGCGTTTTAGGTGAAATTCTGTTCCCAAATATGACAAAAAATTTAAATCTTTGCGTGCAGTAGATTTGGATGACATCGCACATACACACACACACACACACACACATACAAAGACAGGTATCAAGGGGCTGAACGAAAATGGTATCGTATGCAACGGACTTAAAAGACACCTTGACTGATACATTGCTAGCAAATGTACCCGTGCTTCGCTACGGTATTCTATATTGTATACGGATTCCTCCGTAAATTACTGTAAAGGCTGTGAGTAAGATTAAATTAAAATTCATGCCTCTTAGTGCTATCCTACAAACAGAACAGGAAGGTCGGAATACGTTGTTTCTTATGTAAGGTAGGCATTGAGGAAGTTTTTAGGATAATGGAAAGCTACGTTTATTACTGCCAATCACAATCGAGTTCGAAAGATAAGATTATAATCGAGAAATGAAGTGCTATCGAACGTAATAACAATCGAGACAGGACAATAATTCGTAAGACCAAAGTTGTTGATCTCTCCAAATAGAACGGGGATTGTGCTATCTGTTTTGTAATGCGACTTACCGTTTAGCCACCAATTATCCCGAAACGAAGGTCTGCACCGGAATTAAAATTGCATCTGTATTTCGACATTGTCCAGGGCCGAAAATTACATATTTGTATAGCTAGGAATTTTTCCTCAAAGGAAAGAGTTTACAGGTTTCAGGATTAGCACTCGCACACATACGGAGTAGTTAAGGAAGAAAGTAGTACAGTTAAGAAAGTTGAAATTAATAGAAAATAGGATTATATCTGAGGGCAGCCGGATAGAACAAATATGTAAATACCAAGTGGATGTATTGGAAAATCAAATGTCCCTCAGTAAATTATGAAGATATGAATTACGGCGATAAGAAAGTGCTAACAGAGGAGAAATTCAGGAGCAAGGATTCTTAGGTAAACAGATAAGAAGATGACTTATGGTGTTATTACTTAAGCTATTCGAGGACGGTTATAACCTCCAACGATATTCCGCCAATATTCCGCTGAATGGCCGATTGACGCCTCGCTTGCTTTCTACGCAAGGAACAACCACGGATTTACAGGAATGATGACGAAAATGGCATTACGTCACTTCCCTGCTGGCAAGCAGTCAGAGACGTTGCCATGGGAACTTGTAGGTTCGTTGTCGGTCTGTCAGTAACTCAATGCATAACGTGATACCCGCAGAAAATAGTAATTTTCTCCGTCATTTTAAGATAAAGCTAAATTATGAACATAACAAAAGTTGTTCATAATGGAGAGACGTTTGACATGCAGTTCGCGGATATTACAGAAAATCAACAGTATAAGAGAAAATTGAAGAAAACTGTTCTCGTTTCCTATAAACATCCCGTCTATTCAAGCTTATCAAAACCTTCCCCTGGATGAGTATACTCTAAATGTGACGTTTGATCGAAATCTACTCAGCCGTTTCGCTGTGATGGTTGAACAAACAAACAGACACGAAAAATAAAAACCTTGGATTTGGTCTTGAGTTGACCTAAAATGGATAAATATCTGAAAATTTGGCAAAACAAACGAAATTACAGACAGTGGAACCCCTACAACTTTATGTATTATATATCTTGTGTTCTATAAGTTTCCTCTAAATGTATATGTGCCCAACCCGTGTCCCCATTCTCTACGGGGTTTGGGTATGAAGTGAGATGAACCTCCGTAGCGAGTTTTTACGACCGGATGACTTTCATGACATCAACTTCACCAGAAAAGTTAATGAGATGAAATGAATCACGTGATATGATAGTAAGAATGAAGAGCATGAAACCCGGTGCCGGCACATAGCCTACTCCCCTCGAATAACTCCAGACTTAACGTCCCCATCCGACGGACGAATTACCATCAGCAGCGTTATATGCCCTCTCACCATATGAGACGGAAAATTGCTTCCTACGCCATGGACCTAAAATGGCTCTTGACTTGCATCACCTACTATTACACATTGTTACCTAGTGACAGTGACAGTGACAGTCGTTTATCTATGGGGTCGGGTATGAGTTGGCGGATTTTTATGACCGGATGCCGTTCCTGACGTCAACCTCATCATAGGAGTTAATGAGATGAAATAAATAACGCGATATAACGTGATATATGATAAAAGGAACGGAGAGGGTGTTACGCGGTATCGGGATATAACCTACTCCTGTCGAATAGCATCAAGGGGTCTGCTCAAGGCTTAACGCCCCTATCCGATGGACGAATCACCTTCAACGGCGTCATATGCCCTCACTCCATATGAGCACTACGGAGCAAGCATTGTAGTGACTAGAAATTGCATAACGCCGCTTACCTTACCCCGCCAGCTAACATTCTGATGGTGAGAAAGTTTTCGACCAACGGAACTCAAACCGACTAAGCACGGTGTCAGACCGTCTAGACTTTAACGCCTTAACGATTATGGCCACCAGGCTAGCTGTCTAGCGACAGTGAATCTATACATTTAATCCCGCTGACAGCAGGTACGATTGTCTTATCCCATCACACGTTTTCTATCGGTTTTTCGCTTATAAATCACCAATGAAAGTGAAAATTAAAATTAAAAATCTGGCTTCGAGATGACTTCGGACCCACTTCCTTCTACCTGTGTTAAAAATTCACATCTCTGCTTGCCGTAGATTTGGCTGGGCATCGGGCACACACACACACACACTCTCTTACTTCTATTATTACAGAAGATGTACTTTTTTATTTATTCTTATTCTGCTGCTTAATCTGTTTACACTCGAGGGTTGGTTCTTCCCTCAGACTCAGCGAGGGATCCCACCTCTACTGCCTCAAGGGCAGTGTCCTGGAGCGTGAGACATTAGGTCGGGATACAACTAGGGAGGAGGACCATTACCACTCCCAGGCAGCCTCCCCTGCTATGCTGAACAGTGGCGTTGTTGGGGCATGGGAAGTTTGGAAGGGTTAGAGAAGGAAGAGGGAAGGAAGCGGCCGTGGACTTAAGTTAGGTATCATCCCAGCATTTGCCTTGGGGGAGAATTCGTAAACTGCGGAAAACCTCTTGGAGGATGGCTGAGGTGGGAATCGAACCCACCTCTACTCAGTTGACATCCAGAGGCTATGCGGACCCCGTTTCAGCCCTCGTACCACTTTTCAAATTTCGTGGCAGAACCGGGAATCGAACCTGGGCCTCCGGTGATGGCAGCTATTCACACTATACGGACTATTTATTTATTTATCGACTTATTTTCTGTGGTGTGGCTGAAGCTGCTGTTATACCAAACCATCTTATATGTGCTACATTGCACAAACAACAGAGACTTAAGTTTCCTAATTGCATATAATTAATTGTGAAATTAAGCTAAAATAACGGTTATAAATGAAAGGTACATGTTGGGGAGTTATTATACAGAAACATTGTATCATATACCACGAGTGATTTATATCAAAGTTGCTTCACTAACACTTCCGTACACGCACAACAATGCGAGGAAAAAGTATCAGTGTCATAAATCATTTACACTGCGAACGAACACCTTCAAACCGAGCTCGATAGTTGCAGTCGCTTAAGTGCGGCCAGTGTCCAGTATTCGGGAGATAGTGGGTTCGAACCCCACTGTCGGCAGTCCTGAAGATGGTTTTTCCGTGGTTTCCCATTTTCACACCAGGCAAATGCTGGGGCCTTTCCTGTCCCATCGTCGCCATAAGACCTATCTGTGTCGGTGCGACGTAAAGCAAATAGAAAAAAAAGAACACCTTCAAACTTACGTTAATCAGGAGCCTTACATCGTGCGACTATGCACTGTCCACCATGACACTCGCTCGTACTTTGATTTATTACTTTCAATGACAATGGTCATCAAACACCGACAGTGTAGTAGTCCATACCGGAAGAATTATTAGGTAGTGACACAGGTCACGGAAGCCTGCCACAGAAGAGCTCGAAGATAACTATTTAGTATAAATTATTCAGTTTTCTTTTTAGCCGTTGGACCTTTACAGTTCACCAATATATCCTAGCAAGTGATTTAGGGATCAAATATTTATGAAAAAGTTATGAAAAATTGAAACATTTCTAGAAGTACCGAAAATTGCGATGTACTCTGGAATTTTCTGGCTTGTAGCATGGCGCTTAGTTTGATTTTCTGTCGCATTGATCATTATTACTAGAGCTCGGACGTTCAGGCATTTATTTTTTTCTAAAATAGGCAGGTAAATAAGCACATAACATTTACGAAATAGGATGTAACATAATTAAAATAGGAATTTTTAATGGAAAAATAGGCACTGAAATAATAAAGATGGTTCAGTGTAAGCCATGTAACACACATCTGCATCACAATTTAGTACTTAATCTTGCATCCCCCCGTGGGTGGAGATGACGACAACGGTATCCCCTGCCTGTCGTAAAAAGAGGCGACTATAAGGGCGACCACGGTTCCGCTAGGTAAGTCTGGCGTTGCTTCCACTTAATTGTGTCCGATTCCATGCTCTTACCTTTCGTGTCTGACCTCCCTTGGTCAACTCTTGTTCTTTTCCGACCCCGACAGTAATAGATTTGCGAGGCCTAGGGCGTCTCCCACTTTCACGCCCGTGATCATTCTCTTTCTTTTGTCGATAACTTCATTTTTCGAAGCCTCTTCCACTTTCTTTCTGATTAGTGTTAGTTTATATAAATGTTATTTTTTATCCATAAATTTAAAATTCTTATTTTATTTATTATTAATACAGTACATTGTAATTATAATTCTTCCACTGATTAATTCTAATACATAAATAACAGCAAAAAATATCCACAACAATTTAAAAAATATTAAACTGTCAAATATGCTACGGAAGCTAAATAGGCGAAGAAAGCAAAATAATAACTGGCCCTACCGTTCCAAACGTACGGAAATATTTCTGTCTTTATGTGACACTTTGATATATCCACCCAGATAAAAAGGGCATTTTGCCTGACTTCCGGGCTCTAATTATTACTTTTGTCCAACCATCACTGGTCTCACATTTATCCCGTTTACTCTATTGTGAATTGCCGACTGAAAATTAGGGAACTAATGTATGTCCAACCCTTATCCCTTTTCTCTTCGTGGTCTGGTATAAAGTAAGATGAATCTTCGTAGTGAGTTTTTACGATAGGACGCCCTTCCACACTTCAAATAAGAGCAGTTAATAAGATGATATTTTTTGCCGGTTGTTTTAGGTCGCACCGACACAGATAGGTTTTATAGCGACGATGGGACAGGAAAGGCATAGGAATGGGAAGGAAGCGGCCGTGGGCTTAATTAAGATACACCCCAGAATTTGCCTGGTGTGAAAATGGGAAACCACGGAAAACCATTTTCAAGGCTGCCGACAGTGGGGTTCGAACCCACTATCTCCCGGATGCGATCTCACAGCTGCGCGCTCCTAACCGCACGGCCAACTCGCCCGGTGTTAATAGGATGAAGCAAATGACTGGGTATATGATAGTAGGAAGGAAGAGATTGAAACCTTGTACCGGCACATAACCTACTCCTGTCGAAGAGCATCAAGGAGTCTGATCAAGGCTTAACGTCGTAATCCGACGGAGGTATCACCATAAACAGTGTCACATGGCCTCACCCCATATGAACACTTCCTGGAAGTTCGCAATTTAATCCGAGTTTTTGGCACGCAATATAGTGGAAATTGTATAGTACCGCCTCTCCTAACTTGCCAGCCAACATTTTTTATGGTTTTTCGACCAACGCGACTCGAACCGGCTAACCTTATTCTCAGACCGTATAGACTTGATGCATTAATGACCATGGCCATCAGGCGGACTGATACTGTACCGTTCCCGTCTGAAATACAGTCTACCGGCGCCAATCGGAGAGCTGCGTGTTCGGTTCTTAAAAAATTGATCGGACTAAAATAAATTAAAAATCTCAGGATAAAATAATACCATGGGTATATGAACGGGAAACAGTATCATATTTCCGAAATAAAATACAAAATAAAGGGGTAAGATGGATTTATTGACTAATAAACATTATTGAAATTCGAGATAAACAAAAAAAATGGAAAATAATTAAAATATGGCTCAAATAAATGCCAAAAAATTAATATGTGCCGGGTACATAATTAACATAAATTACACCAATTTACAAAGGACGGGCAATGTCCCGTTTCAAAATGAAAACATTTACAAAATAAACGCAACGACCTGGGGAAGAAATTCACACTTCGCTTCGACTTACGCAGTTAAATTCATTTATAACGCATCCTGACGGATATCATTCAGATTATAATTACAGGACATACCGCGACAGAATAAAATTATGCTAAATCCGATCCACAATAAAACTATATGTACATCACTTATCATTAAATTAATATTTCAGGGACCTTAGCTTACATCTACACTGAATTTACTTAACAGACCGTTCTGTTATAAATTGGATGGCTTAAAAACCTACTTCCCAATAGAATGAGTTTCGGACTCATATTTAAGAACAAATCTTTTTCAACGCTGGCCATGACATAATCAACAACAATCCAAGTAACACAAATTAATACCAAATACACTCTCGGAGAAACCTGTAAAGACATGCAATAAAAAAATAATATAATCTGTGTATTCAATATCTGAAATATAAACAATAAGATAATAGACTCCTTCATATAAAAAGAACACCGAACTCCAGGCTCAGCTATCCGTCTGTTGAGCTTTCACTTAGCACGCTGTAATATAAATCACGGAACACTTCTAATGCTCCAGCTATGACACATCTTACTTCGCCAGAAAAGACTCTAACTAATTGGTTTGATAATTCTTGCCTGAGAGATTCTAATATATTTGGGAACATAAATTACGCTGCCATTCACTTCTCTGTTCATTTAATTAACACAAGGTCTCGAACTCAAACTAAGGCACCAATACACATTCCTATGGCCTTAACTACATATTCCAATATAACACGGCTTGCAGATATGATACTCAACACATCTGGCCTAACACTTTGGGGTCCGTGAGTTCGATTCTCACAATCATAATGAACACTTGAGGCAAATCAAACCTCTCTCTTTTCATGCAGCTAACACAATTGTATCTTTCCCGATCCATTTCTAGCCACTTCCGTCCTGTGTAACACACATTGTAATCTCAGTATCAGGCTAATCTTGCCTTTTTCTCGTAAATACATAATTCAATACCAATTAGCTAGTTCTATCTGCGGACCTAGAAGACATTAGTTCGACGGTGCACTTTCACGTTGGTCATCACTGCCATGTACTCCTATAAACGTGCTACATGCAGAAAAAAATACCTTGCTAAAATATATTCCCAGACCAAACTTTAGGCTGTGTAGCCTTCATACTAAAAGAGTCTACATCTTGTACCAAAATGGAATACACAGTTACCTTTAGACATATATATCCTCATCTACACCTAATAATTTCCCTCTTTCCCATCTTATAAAAAGGTAATAAAGTAATATATAAAAATCAGGGTTCCAAACATGCATTTCCCTGAAACATGACACTAATCTATAAAAATACAACATAGCTCAGTCACAACAAGACTGACATTTACATTTACATTACACTGGGATCGAATTAGCCTAATTCCTTCTATCTAAGCATGCCTATAATTAAAATGAACTTAACTGGTAGCGTCTCAGTTTCTTCATGATTCCAGGCCACAGCGTCCAGCAAATTACGCCATTATTGCACCAAACTGCATGGCGTTATCAAACACTCTGCAAGTCTTTTCTTCTCTCTTCATCATGTAGTAATAGTGCTTCGCACACACCATTTAATTGTACCGATACGATGACGACGGTTCGTACAAGTTCTTCGCGAAACCGAACGCGTACCGAACACGGTATTTGCACAAACCGTATGCAAATTACGCATACACGGGTACGGAAATATCGACAGTAACTATCGTTTTTATTGTTATTATCCCGTGTCACCACCGCACTTTGACATACGTGATACGTGATATTATTTATATAGCAAGGGTAATTGCTCTGTTAACATACTATGCACACTCGTAACTGCAATCTATCACTTGCATTCATGTAATGCATATTTTCATAAAGGAAACGTTTCAGCTTCACAAATTGACTACTTATATGTTCGAAAATGGTCACTAAAAAAAAGTTACTTTCCTATACCACTGGCTTAAGATCAAAAACACCGACCCGCACAGTTCACACTTCAAAGCAGAGTGACTTTACATTTCCAGAGGCTGCTATATACACCAAGCTCCCGGTATTAGTCATATCTTAGGGGATTCCACTGGCGCGATGACGTTACTGCTCACCCACTACTCTGCAAAAGCGCTGATTCAATAAAATATGTCAATTACTTTATTAATTCAAATTAAGTATTGCAACTGTCTACAGGTAGTTCTTTTAATGTTTAACTGGCATCTATTTCATATTAAAACCGTGGAGTCTAGCTTTATAACAAATTGCCTAATAAAATAAAGAGTAGTGCAGCACTGTAAATTTAGAAGTTGGTAAGACTGACTTAATTTGTTTTGTAAATCCCTTCATTCTGCCATATCGCTTCCAGGGCTGTGATTGGTCCTATTATAATCGGCCGCTCTCAAACACTCTCATGCATCCCCGATTGACCCATACGGAGTACGCGAGATATTCACTGTTGCTATGCTTAGACAAGAAGCTATTACTGATGTCACGCGATGACGGAATACTGCATTACGCAATTTCTAGGTCGCATCATGACTCCTGCTTGTATTAGATGCAAAATGTTACACCATATTATATAATTAATATTTGGGGCATATATGATATGGCACAATACTGTAGTATGATTTATACGCCACAATTCTGTGCAGAAATATGGTAGTTGTAGAGAAAAATAGTGAGATCCCTGTACGCAAAAAATGTTCCCTACACCTATTTAAGATGAGATATTATTTCGTAGCTCGACCGGCAAAAGGTTGTTTTCTACAAAGTTCTTCCTATCAACTATTCTCCTTAAGAGTGGTCACGCCTCCCAGTCACGTATGAATATGCACTCCATCAGAACAAATTTTGTTGCGTTCATTTTCCTATGCCCATGTGTAAAGGAAAATGAACCTTATAGTTCCGTACTGTAGGAACGTACGTTTGCATTACGTATTTACGCACTCCTAGTGTACAATGGATGTAAGGTTTTCGTTTAAGCGTCGACATAGGAAAACGAACACAACGGACATTGTTCTGATGGACTGCGTATCCATATGTGGCTGGGAGGCGTGACCAGTCTTAACGAGAATAATGGATAGGAAGAGTATTGTGGAATACAACGTTTTACCGGTGAAGCGACGATTTACAATATTTGCATAGTTTACAAATATTAAATAGTCGGCCTACTGTGCAAGATGTACATGTATACTTAATTTCCTACTGCTCGTTCATTTTCCATATCGATACTACTACTACTACTATTACTACTACTACTAGGTCTACTACTATTACAAGTGATAATGTTGCTCATGTCAAGGATAGGCCTATTTAATTTAACTCCAATGTTTTCAAAAAATAAACTAAATTAGATCAAGCCACACGGCACTACAGTCCCGAAGGGACATGTCTTTCCAAGCGACCACCGATCAGTCCAAACGCCTGCAGATTACGGGGTATCGTGTGATTGGGATGAAGAACCGTCTCGTTCATTATTCTTGGTTTTCCAGCCCGGGGCAGCTACCTCAACATCATAAATCTCCTCAAAATTGTTTTTTTGAACTGATAACAGTCCGTAAAGTGACCTTTACTGAACTAATATGTAGGCGTATCAAGTATGAAAAGCAAAGCTTTAACGGAAAAATCCAGAGTTCTTAGACGAATATGAATCCACTAAAGTTATTTGCGTTCGTGATATAACTTCTCTAAATTAATTCTGTTGGCAGCTGAAAGTTTAAAATCAAGCTGCAGAAGTCGTATAAAGTGATTTTTTCTTATATTTGTAGCATATACAAAAAATCCACAGTTCTAGCTGTTGGACTGACGAACTGAAGTCTGTAGGACACATGCTGTAATAATAAGCAGCGATGATTACCCTGGTAGTGGGCTTTAGTTTGGTTATGCACCTGATTTAACCATAGGGCAGAGTCATTTACCAATATTACACGTAATAAAACTTTTATTTAAAGTATTCACAATTAACAAAATACACTAACACTATTTACACCTTAAAGAATAAAATGAAATGCCTGGATGGCTATCGTTTACATTTGAGGACATGTGGCCACGAGTGCCTGTCTAATACGACATAGCCTATTTTCAGTATCAAGTCTGTTTTAAGTTGCCGGAAACCAGATGCATCCTGGTCACTCAAACGAGACACTGACATGAGCGCGCTCTCTATACATTTTCTCTGACAGGACGAAACATTCTACCCTCTGTTGATTGCATTCAATCAAGAAAAATACAATTACAATGAAAATAACACTAACATAAATGATCATGAAAACCTCACCAGAATAGAGGAAGATGAAAAATGTTGCACTTAAATGAACTTGAATTACTAGTTAATTAACATAGATAAATGGGAACTAATAACTGTACACTGCTGTGCAGGTTGATGCATTCAGTTGTGTTCATGCCTGCACAGTTAAAGTTTTTGAATTGTTCATCTTGTTAATTGACTGACCAAAGAATGAAATTAGCATCTAAATCCTGTACAAAAGTAAGCGCATATGCAACTTTATATACAAATCAACCCACTGCAACTATAAGGAAGCATATTGCCATTATAAGCATTACTCGATGGAAAGGAGGCACAATTTCACTACTGGTCTCTTGAAATTTCCATAAGCAGTTCTTATGGTGTCTGCTTGCACAAGTTCATCGGAACCTGGGTGATGTTCCTCGACTACACCTAGTCTCCACTGAAGCGGAAGTAAATTGTCCTCCTTGGTAACTACCACTGCTCCAAGTTAGATATTTGGTTGCTGGGAGGCTTACTTTGGCTTGTTTTGTAGTTGGTTTAATTATTCCTTATGTCATCTGGTCGAACATTATTGCACCATTTGCTGCAACCTTCTCCTTCCTGGACTTTTATTGTTAGGTACAAGAGCCAAATAGTATTCAGCAAAAGAATTTAAAGTGTTTCAGGTAAGAAAATGACTTGGAGTTAAGGCTTGAGGGTCAGCAGAGTCTGAGGATAGGACAGTAAGTGGACGAGAATTTAAAAGGCTTCGATTTTGTGTGAGCACAGTACTAATTTCTTCAAATGTTAACGATGAGTTTCCGACTACTCGATGCAAATGATATTTAACTGACTTGATGCCAGCTACTCATAATCCTCGAAAATGGAGTGGACGAGGCAGAATGTAGTGCCAGTTGATACCCTTGTTCGCCAGATTGCTTAGAATTTCCTCTTGATGCTGCTGTGATGCCATGACTTGGTGAAGTTCTTTTAATTCTCTATCAACTCCATTAAATGTAGTAGCATTGTCGCTGTAGATATCTGCAGGTTTCCGTCTTCTGGCTATGAAAGGGTGAAGTGCGGCTAAGAAAGCTTCTGTCCAACTTGAATCTCGAGATTAATGAAACTCATTTGTGGACAGATTCTACATTTGCTTATTTATGGTTGGCTTTTCCGTCGTCGCATTAGAAAACATTTGTTGACAAGAGGGTGGCATAAATTCAACAGTTAACGTATGTCATGTCAAATATTGGAATCTTGTTTCATCTCACCAAAACCCTGCAGATTTAATTTCTTGAGGAGTTGAACCTCAGGAGTTGCAACAGTTCTCACTGTGGTGGTCAGGTCCATCATGGTTGTCAGCACCTCAGGTCAACCTGCCGCACCCTGTAGTCATCGATAAAAGTTGCCACAGCGCATTGCAACAGTGAATAGTAGCAACATTACTTGTCACTAAGGGCAAGGATATCATTGGGAGATTTTCTTCAATGACAAAACTACGATGACTTATGGGGTTTTGGAGCAGCTTACTGACTATTGACTACTTCCACATATACAGCCTTAGTCGTGAAGCACACAAATAGTGCAACATACGCCTTGATACGGACATTACTCCTCATGTTAACTGGCCGAAGTAGAATCGGACCTCCATAACCAATGCCACACACATTGAATGGACGTGCTGGTTGAACTCTGTGCTCAGGATAGTTAGTCATGAATTGATGACTAGTTACGCCTTTCAATTTGTAACATGTTACGCATTTGTGAACTTGCTGTCTGGCTAGGTTTCTGCCATTCAGAATCCAATAACATTAACGTTATTTAATGTCATTTATTTTACGTCGCACTAACTACTTTTACGGTTTTTGGAGACGTCGAGGTGCCGGAATTTAGTCATGCGGGAGTTCTTTCACGTGCCAGTAAATCTACCGACACGAGGCACCTTCAAATACCACCGGACTGAGCCAAGTTCGAATCTGCCAAGTTGGGGTCAGAAGGCCAGCGCCTCAACCGTCTGAGCCACTCAGCCCGGCCCCAAAAACATTGACGAAGGGTTGATAACAATACTTCTGGTCCCGCATGAGCTTGATGTAAGTGTTCGTATTTAACAATAAGAGTTGTCAGGTGATCTTTGATGGCAATATTATTTTTTGTTGAGAAAGGGAGCGACGTTTTCCTCAATCTACCGCCAACTCGAAGTATGTTATCATGCAGAACTGGACAGAGATTTTCAGCTGACTCTTCCTGCATACAATGTCTTCCTTCTGTAAGACTTTGATTTCATCCCTGAATGACTCCGCCTGAGCTATACGAATGCATGGCATTAAAGATGACTGAAGTTTTTGATATGACAAGGGTCCCATTCGTTTATTGTTCGGGCATTTGGAGTTGTGAATGTATCTGCTCTCGTAGTTTTGTCAGTGAAGAAAACCTTTCAATGATGACAATGACTTTAGTGACAAGTAATATTGCTACTGTTCACTGTTCCAGTATTGTGTGCAAACTTTCATCGATGACTACAGGCTGCGGCAGGTTGAGCTCAGGTGCAGACAAGCATGATGGACCTGGCCATGACAGTGTGGGCTGTTGCATATTTTGAGGTCCAACTCCTTGAGAAATTAAACCTGAAGGGTTTTGGGGAGATAAAATGTGATGCTAGTCTTTGACATGACATTAGTTAACCGCTGAATTTTTGCCACCCTGTTGGCTACAAATGTTTACTAACGCGACGAGGAAGAAGCCAACCATGATAAAACAATGGTAGAATCTGTCCAAAAATGAGTTTCATTAATTTCAAGATTAAAATTGGAATGGCTTTTTTGAAGTAATTGAGCTAACAATGCAGATGCAAGCAATTCATGCCGAGAGAGTATAACCCGTTTGACTGGAGCCCCACTCGATGTTGAGTGCAACAACTTAACACGTATTTTCCGCTGATGATTGACAGATTGAAGGTAGATGCAACCTCCGTATGCTGTTTGAGAAGCGTCTGAGAAACCATACAGTTGAATATTATTACACACAGACCTGTTCCTAAAATATGTCTGTCCACCTGAATGGTTTTGAAGTACTTTCCATTCTGCGGCTAAGACTTCAGGTAATGCTTGATCCCAATCGAGTTTGTGTAACCACAATTTCTGGAGAAATATTTTGTATGCTATTGCTAATGGGCTAATGAGGCCTAAGATATCAAAAATTGAAGCTACTGTTGATGTAGTGTTGCGTTTAGTAATGTCACTATTCCCTGGAATGTGTTCGATTCTGTCTGCTACTAAGAATTTGTTTGACGTAGGATGCCATGATAATCCTGAAGCGCGTACGCTGTCATAATTGTTAAAGTGGAAAGGTAAGTTAATATCTCTGTCCTCAGGTGGAACAGCAGCAAGTATAGCTTAATGATTTGTGCACCATTCCCTGATGGGTAAACTACCTTTTTTTGAGTAAGGCTATGAGTTCAATTTACAATTGTAACGCTCCGGTGATGTTGGACGCACCATACAGGGAAAATTAAACATTAAAATCCCGTTGTAAAACCGCTGATACCAATGGAAATGAAGTTGCTTCGTATTCTGCCAATTGTTTGAGGCACAGTGTTTCCAAATATGGAGCTGAAACTCTGCCATATGTGACAGTCAATAGTTCGTAAGTCATGATAGCTGTTTGTGGCGATTCTCTCTACAGCATTCTTTGCAACCTGAACTTGTCTGTAAACGTTTGTGATGTCTCAAGTAAATGAAATTTTGTGTGTGTCGTGAATCTCAAAACAACATAATAAAGGTATTGTTGTATTGTAGGCCCTACTAACAATGTATCATTAAATGACACTCCAGTAGTGGTTTTGCCTGATGCGTCAAAAACTACTCTGACTGATGTAGTTGTGCTTTGTTTAAATAATGCATGGTGTGGCAAGTATTAATGTTCATGCAATACTGGATTTCGCTTGAATTATTCTTCCATTTGATGAAATCTTTGTGTTGCCCTATCACGATAATTGCCCAAGGGTGAGTGAGTTTCTTTAAGAGGTAACCTGACAATGAATCTTCCTTCAGCAGTGCGTTTGGTGTTGTCCTTAAAGTGATTTATACACTGTTGTTCTTTCTGAGTTTCAGGTATGCTATGCAATACTTCCATTTCCCAAAATTTATGAAGTTGCGTGTCAAGTTGATCTTCCCTTTTGATAAAGAGAGAAGTGACTGTGTCGCATGCCGGATGGCTATAGTTTGACTGAGGGTATTTACCATAAATGATCTAACCAACATGAGAGTTTTGCAATACGGGGTAATAACTTTCACGGTTTTTCCCATCTGTCTTTAAAATGTTAAAAAACAGCTCTGAACCAATGTTTTAATCTACTTTGCCCGGACTGTAAAATTTAGAATCTGCTAGTGTGATGTCACTAGATACGTTCAACGATTTGTAATCTAACTTCACGGAAGGCATTTCTAACCGTGATGGCAGGAACTCCTAAATCAAATGCTGTGGACTGGAGGTGAATATTCACACTGTGTTTCAGAATTGATGACTGGTTGTTAATGCCTACGATAGAAGTGGTGTCTTCTTTACATTTTAGATTTAGTCTGTCAACAGTATGTTTAGATATGAGATGAGTTTGAATCCCGCTGTCCAAATGTCCTCAAACCTTATGAAATTAACCAATGTGATCCTTGATTTTGACAATAACTGCGGATAACAATACATATGGTTTGTTTGGAATAAATAGGTGTTCATTCTTTGTAGCTATGTGAACGCTAGCAAATACCATCTTGTTGACAGAAGTTGTTTGGTTTTTTGTACTAGACCTGTGATTTTCAAGATGCAGCAATGCGTTTTGGGCCTTGTTGCATTTTCGGCAGTGAGTGGATGTACACTTTGACGTTTTATGTGACCTTTAAAATAATTTAAACAGAATTTGTTGTCACGAGCATATTGAATGTGATTTCACACTGTTAACTTGAGAAATGCTTCACATGCAAAAAGTCCTGGTGCATGACTTTCTTTATAATAACAACACCGATTGTTAATGCATACAACATGTGTATTGGTTGATAGCTTTTTTCTTGTGTGAGCTTTCTTTACTACCGCGCACCTTGAATTGTCTGACAGAAGTTGGAATGCTTTCTATTACTTGGCAGCGATGTTCAATATAAGACGTTAATTATTTGAGGGAAGTTTTTTTGACAGAGTCTGCTTCAAGTTCCCAGCATCTTCTGGCTTCGTTATCAAGATGGTCAACAACATGTTATGACAATACTACTTCTTCGAGACGAGTATATAACTTCACTGCTTTAAGTGCTTGTAAGTTACTTGAGAATGTGACAATACATTTCCTGAGATTTTCAGCGGTTTCATTCTTTACTGTTGCAAGATTTCTCTAACATGCTTTGCTGCTATAAGTCTCTGGTTTCGAAACCGATCACATAAGAGGTTCCAAGCAACCGTGTTGTTTGTTTCAGTAGTTGGAAGGTTCTGAACTAATGTCCAATTGCATGGCTAAATGGTTAGCGTGCTGGCCTTTTTTTCACAGGGGTCTCGGGTTCGATTCCCGGCAGGGTAGGGAATTTTAACCATAATTGGTTAATTTCGATGGCACGGAGGCTGGGTGTATGTGTCGTCTTCATTATCATTTCATCCTCATTACGACGCGCAGGTCACCTACGGGTGTCAAATCAAAAGACCCGCATCTGGCGAGCCGAACTTGTCCTCGGACACTCCCGGCACTAAAAGCCATACGCCATTTCATTTCATTTCTGAATTAATGCTTTAGCTGAACCCTGAACTGCTCCTGGTAAGTAATGAAATTTCTAAATGGATGCTAGACTAGAATTTTCATGCCCCAATAGTTTGAAATTATCATCAAACGACATCCAATCTTCATAGTTACCATTGAACATGGGTGGTTTAATCGCGAGTAAATTGATGCCGTTATTTTTGTGCAAGGAATATGAAGTGTTACTTGCAGTACGACCGGCATTTTCTTGTTGGTCTTACGACAATAATACCTGTATTTTTGCCTTCAAACTGTACACAAAGTCATGTACTTCATCTCTATCTACACTAATCTCGTTTCGGCCTACTATCTTCTACCTCAAGCTGTGATTAACTAAATCATATTTGCTTTCTAAATCAATGTGTGCATGATATCTAACCCTAATTTCTGGTAGGTTTTGAGAAGTGTCGCACTTTTCGAAGTAAGTTTTGATTTTTGTGATTCTACCTTTCAGATAACCCCGTTGCTTGATTAGCTTTGCGATTTCCTTCTAATCTATCGTAAAGCACTGGCTCACACAAATGTAAGTAATGCTACAAAGGGTAATTAAAAGGAATCTGACCTCGAAAATTGAAGAGTCTCACGTTGCATTGTATGATGATTCACACGCGTTTCACCTTTAGCGTGTAATATAGTGTCCGAAAGTGGACCAAAAGTATTGGAGTGACGAACTAAAACTGTAGCACACATGTTGTAATACTAAATAGCGATGATTACCCTGGTAGTGGACTGTAGTTTGGTTATGCACGTGATTTAACCAAAGGGCCGACTCATTTACCAATATTACACGTAATAAAACTTTAATTTAAAGTACTCATAATTAAAAAAATACACAAACACCATTTGCACCTTAAAGAATAAAATAAAATGCCTGGATGGCTATCGATTAAGTTTGAGGCCATGTGGCCGCGAATGCTTGCTAATACGACACGTTGTTGCTATTAATTCTGCTTTTAGTTGTCGGAAACCAGATGCATTCTGGTCACTTAAATGAGACACGGACATGAGCGCGCTCTGTATAAATTTTCTCCGAGGGGACGAAACATTAGTCATTCAGGCTAGCGCCTGAATGTTGAAAATATCCTAGGAATATGAGCTACGCATTTTAGGTACTTAAAATATAATAAAGTATAAGAATATATTCTTTAATTTATCCTAAAAATTACAGTCATTTTCTTAATCATCTTTATCCGGTCGATTAGATTAGCAGTTTGCCTTTTTCTACCACTACAAGTGCTAATGTGAGTCAATGCAGAGTTTTCCTTAAGCCCTTTTCACTACATTCGGTGTGGAAATTATTCAAAAATCAAAAACCGTCTGAGCGTATTGAAACAGGTAACCCATTACAGGAACAATTATATAAATAATTTGGCTAGGATTTGAATAAAAAATAAAACGACTAAACAAACAAGAGATTTTAGGCTGATTTTCCGGAATTACATTTAGGCCGGAAGTGATCTTCGGAATTAGTTTTTTAGTTTGATAGAGCTAGCAAGTCCTCACAATTTGAAACTTTCCCGGGTCCATTAGCCCTTCAACTTTTGGCACAATTGAGGAAATTGCTTAATTTAACCCCTACTTTGTGTGTTAAGAAATGTTCATAACATTAATATACAAAGTTTCTATGCTACAATATATAGCAAAAAATTAGTTTAAGTCTAATTTCTTTTAAAAGTTCACTAAAGAGTTGCTATGACGACTTATGGCCGCTGATGTTCAAAGTTGGAAAGGTTACTTTTAGAGAGCATATAACAAAAAATCATTTTCAACTCCCTTCATAAATACAATTGCCACCGTTGAATATCTTATGTGAACAGATTCAAAAGCGAATCAGCACTCCACTGTGTTGTCAAACTAATGAGGACCCACACTCTCAATGATTGATATATAGTGCAAGTGACAGCTGGTTCTGGCAGTTTGTCTGTCGTTCACGCCACGATGACAAGAGACATATTATCAGTTTAATTAATAACATTAATCATGAAAACATTAATATTATGCTATAAATTAGCATCAATATTACTGCATGATTTATAGTCTAACCAGAAGTAATCCTATCTGAACGGCAATATAACTTAATCTGGCAGACAACCTATATAATACGTAACATCCCTCTGTGAATGCGGGCGGTATAATTCATCTACAGTTTTCCCTGCCTGTCGTAAGAAGTGACTAAATGGAGACCCTAGATCTTTCAACTTGGAAGCGTGGATCGGCGACCACGGATCCACAGCTGAGTCTGACTATTGCTTCCAGCTACTTGTGCTGGGCTCCTTGCCTTATCTTTCCTGGCCGACCTCCCTAAATCAACCATTATACTTTTCCGAACTTAACTATGGTTTTCGAGGCCTAGGAAATATTGCATGTTTATTCCCTTCATGTTCCTTCTCTTTCCTTAGCAGATATCTTTATTTTTCGAAGCACTGGACCCATTCCAGGTTTTTCCCTCTGATTAATGTTAATAGAGGATGGTTTCCCAGTTATAATTCCTCTTAAAAATGATTACCACCATATAATTCATTACGTATGTATTCAGTTTTAATTACTGTGTTGATGGGGTGAAAGTTTCTTTTGGGGATAATTGTAAGCACCTAGGTGTTAGTATAAGAAAAGACATTCATTGGGGTAATCACATAAATATGATTGTTAATAAAGGGTACAGATCTATGCACATGGTTATGAGGGTATTCAGGGGTTGTAGTAAGGATGTAAAGGAGAGGGCATATAAGTCTCTGATAAGACCCCAACTAGAGTATGGTTCCATCGTAAGGGACACTCACTAGGATTACTTTATTCAAGAACTGGAAAAACTCCAAAGAAAAGCAGCTCGATTTGTTCTTGGTGATTTCCGACAAAAGAGTAGCGTTACAAAAATGTTGCAAAGTTTGGGCTGGGAAGACTTGGGAGAAAGGAGACGAGATGCTCGACTAAGTGGTATGTTCCGAGCTCTCAGTGGAGAGATGGCGTGGGAGGACATCAGTAGACGAATAAGTTTGAAAGATATCTTGAAAAGTAGGAAAGATCACAATATGAAGACAAAGTTGGAATTCAAGAGGACAAATTGGGGCAAATATTCGTTAAAAGGAAGGGGAGTTAGGGATTGGAATAACTTACTAAGGGAAATGTTCAATAATTTTCCAATTTCTTTGCGATCATTTAAGAAAAGGCTAGGAAAACAACAGATAGGGAATCTGCCACCTGGGCGACTGCCCTAAATGCATATCAGTAGTGATTGATAGATTGATGATATTCAATAGAATAATCTATGCAACTATCTGAAAAAATATCCAGTGTGTTATCTGTTCGTGAATATGAATAGGTGCATAAAACAGCTGAATGAAATCATATCACAAAAGAGGAAAGAAAATACATGTAAACGAGTACTAAGATAAAATGAAACAAACGACTTATTGTTAGAGAAGACCTCAGCGATGCAAATATACTGTTAACAATGAAGGCCAAACGATAAAAATTACATTGTTTATGGTTATATTGCCCATTGGCTGCAATAGTCTCACAACTAAAGAGAAAGTTCTGAGATTAATTAGTACAAAGATTCCCTATGTGGTGAATTGCATAATTCAAAGGATTAATCTATGAAATATATGACAAGCGGTACTAAAGACATTATTCATTCCTTCGTTCATCTTACTAAAACCATAACCTGGACATTTCGACATATGTCGCTATTACTGCCTTATTTATTTATTTATTTATTTATTTATTTATTTATCTATTTGTCATCGTTCAAGTGGCGAAGTTAGGGTGCATGGGCCTCTCTTACAATTAACCATATTTAAAATACTTTCCTGCAGATATATTACCTTACTAGCGAATGTACCCGTGCTTCGCTACGGTATTCTACATTGTATTTGAATATCGACGTAAATAGTGTACATGCAGTAAATAAGATTGTTTTAAAATTGCATGTCTCTTAGCGTTATCCGAGAAAGAGCATGGGGAGGTCCCCGTACGTTGTTTCCAATGTAAAAAGTTTGTTATGTATTTGTGATATAACGGCAGGCTCACTTGTCTACTGCCATTCACAATCGAGTTGGGAAGTTTACATTATAATTGCAGGCCCCATTGCCTACTACGCGGACAGAATCGATTTGGGGAGTATCGTTAAAATGGCAGCCCCCTTTCCTACTTCCAGACAGATTACAGTTGAGGAGTTTTTATTATAATGGCAGGCAATTACCCTACTATCACTCGAAGTTGAGTTGTGCAGTTATCATTATAATGCCAGGTCCATTTTCCTACTTCCAGCTACCTTACTGCCAGTCACACCAAGTTGGTGAGTTTCCATCAAAATAGCGGGCCACTATGCCTAATGAAGGTCACATTTTAGATGAGGACATTTCTTTATAATGGCGGGCACCCTTGCCTACTGCCAAACACAATCGGGTAGGGGAGTTATAAACAAAACTGCATGCTCACTTGCCTTCTGCAAGTCAAATCGAGAAGGGAACTATTCATTACAATTGTAGGCCTTCCTTACACAGGAGTTGGAGAAGGAACCCTTTCCTACTGCCAGTCAAAGTCGGTGTGGGGAGTACTGATTACAATATCAGACCCACCCTTTCTCGATAGCTAAAAATCGACATCAGTGAATATATATAGATCGACATACGAAAGTATATGCGTGTTTACAATATTGAAGACCTTCATTTACAGATTAACTGCTACTAGACGTACGTCATATCGACAAAGGATTATACCATAAGACACGCCGGATTTAGTGGCCTAAATGGCTGGTCCTATGATATGTCATCTATTATTGGGTCAGATTGAGTTAGAAACGTGGAACAGGGTAAAGGTTTGGTAAGATTATCTCACATTACATTACCTTTCGGATAATTATGTGACAGCTACATACATAGCATTTGGCTCACATATGCCTACTGGGTGGGCCGATTTTCGTGAAGAGTATGATGATTCTGTATTTCATATAT
Source organism: Anabrus simplex (assembly GCF_040414725.1). Taxonomy (NCBI): domain Eukaryota; kingdom Metazoa; phylum Arthropoda; class Insecta; order Orthoptera; family Tettigoniidae; genus Anabrus; species Anabrus simplex. Next base: position 240,664,193 of record NC_090270.1, read on the forward strand.
GTAACTGAAAGTATGAATTATGCATGTGAAAATTCCAAATTGACTTAACATCGATTAATAGAGAAAAATCAAACGTAAATGGGATACAGATACGGCAAAAGTCAAAAGACCAAGGTTGTAGATCATTCCAAATTGAACGGAGATTTTGCAATCCGTTATGTGATAGGAATTTCCGAAGGTCTGCACCATCATTAAAATTGCCTGCATATTTCGATATTCTTCGGGGATAAAAAGTGAAAAATGTAATGATCTGGGATGTATTCCGTTCGTTACAGGCGAAAAGGTATAATTTTGTCAAATTTCAATTATCTTCTTTTCCTTCTGGCAGATTATGCCGCAATCTGGATTTTGGGCGAGGCGGATAAAAATTAGGACTTTCAGGAAACTAAACCAAAAATTATGGAGATGATCATTATTACCCCTTATAACGGAATGCTGTACGAAAATTTCGCCAAAATAGTCAGTGTAGAGGCACACAGTCGTTACGATTTGATTTATATAGATAAGGAATCTGCTCCATGTAAAACACCTTTTGGGCTATGTCCGCTGGACTTAACCTGCAAAAGTGACCATTTATGAAAAATGCACATGAAGAAAAAGGTTTAGAGGTGGAATTCCATCACGTTTGGTCGATTTACAGTTAGGTTGGTCTTGTTCTGTATATATTGTGGAAGAGTAAAATCACCATTTCGGTTCCCTATAAACCGCCAGTCCATTCCGGAACATGAAATGTTATTTACGTTTAAAACCTACCTTTGGACAGGTGGATGCTAAATATAAATTTTGGTTCGAATGTCTTCAGTAGTTTTCAAGTTGTAAGGAATACGCTTTACACGCACCCGCTCGTGAGTTAAGTCCGATGGGACTTGTACAGAAAAACGGTCCGTTAATGATATCTCCCTTATTAATCCTGGTATCGAAATGATGCACATGAGAAAAAAAGTTTATAAATTAATTTCTACCAAGACAGGTAGATTTAAATTAACGTTGGTTGTGTATATTTTGTGGAAGTGCAAAATTACTGTTTCGGTTTCGTATAAACCCCCAGTCAGTTCAGGGATTTTGAAACAATATTTTCCCTAAAACCTATCAAGGACAGGTGTATTCTAAATATGAGTCTTGGTGGAAATACATCCAGTAGTTTGTAGCATTCGCGTACATACGGCGTAATTAAGGAAGAAAATAATACAGTTAAGAAAGTTGAAAGTAATAGAAAATGGATTATAACTGAGGACAGCCGGATAACGACAAATATGTAAATGCCAAGTTAACGTATTGGAAAATCAAATCCCCTCAATAAATTATGCTAGTGTGTGTTATGGATATAATAAAGCGGTAACAGAGGAGAAATTTAGATCCAGTGATTCCTAGGTAAACAAATAATAAGAAGATGACTAATGGTGTTATTACCTAATCTATTCGAGGGCGGTTATAACATCCAACGATATTACGCCAATATCCCGCAGATAGGCCGATTGACGCCTCTCTTGCCTTCTACCCGAGGAACAACCACGAATTTAAAAGCATGATGAGGAAAATGGCAATACGTTACTTCCCTGCTGGCATGCAGTCAGAGACGTTGCCATGGTAACCTGTAGGTTCGTTGTCGTTCTGTCGGTCACTCAATGCAGAGCATGATACCAGCGGAAAATTGTAAATTTCTCCGTCATGTGAAGAGTAAGGTAAATTATGAACATAACGAAAGTTGTTTATAATGAAGAGACGTTTCACGTACGGTAAACTAAGTTTACAGAAAATCAATAGTATAAGAGAAAATGGAGGAAAACCATTCTGTTTTTCCTGTAAAACCCCGTCTATTCAAATATTTTAAAATAATATGCATACAGAAACCTTCCCCGGGAGGAGTATACTCTAAATATGAAGTTTAGTGGAGATCTATCCAGCCGTTTCGAAGTGATGGTGGAAAAACCACTCAGGTTTTCCTATAAACCCCCCGTCTATTCAAACATTTTAAAATGATATGCATATCGAATCCTTCCGCGGGATGAGTGTACTCTAAATATGAAGTTTGGTTGTGATCTATCCAGCCGTTTCGACGTGATGGTGGAGAAACCATTCTGGTTTTCCTATAAACCCCCCGTGTATTCAAAGATTTTAAAATGATATGCATATCGAAACCTTGCCCGGGTTGAGTATACTCTAAATATATAGTTTGGTTGAGATCTATCCAGCCGTTTCGACGTGATGGTGGAAAAACCATTCTGGTTTTCCTATAAACCCCCCGTGTATTCAAAGATTTTAAAACAATATGCATATCGAAACCTTCCCCGGGATGAGTATACTCTAAATATGAAGTTTGGTTGAGATCTATCCAGCCGTTTCGACGTGATGGTGGAACAGACAAACAAACAGACAGACAAACAGACAAACAGACAAACAGACAAACAAACAGACACGAAACGTAAAAACCACCGATTCGGTCTTGAATTGACCTAAAACGGATAAATATCTGAAAAATTGGCAAAACAAAAGAAATTACAGACAGCGGACCCCCTACAATTTTATTTATATAGATTATTTAGCAGAGTTACATTACGCTAACACACACTCTCTCACTCTTACTTTTATAAAAGAATTAAACTAGTTTACTGTGCATTAACCAATATGAAATTATATTGCTCAAACACACACACAAAATAATTGCATATATTGCAAAACTATCAACTAGGTCTACATTTAACAGAGAAACGCAGTCTATTGCCATTCACACACTCAGGTGTACAGTGCTCATGTCAGTCGGTAGTTTTCAACAGGTAATCTCGGCAAGATCTCTTGAATTTAGTTAATGAGTCACTGTCCATGAAACTGACTGGTAAGGAAGTCCAAAGTCTGGAACTTGTCACTGTAAAAGAACTGTTATACGCAGATGAATGGTGAAGAGGAAATGCAAGGGTAGATCCATCGCGAGTATTACAGTTATGTAATGAGGTGAGAAAGTGAAATTTAGAGGAAATGTACTGAGGCAAGTTGTTATGTAAGAGTTTTTTCTGTTAATAAAAATATGTGATATTTACTTTTCTGGTCATGTTTTAGCCAGTGAAGTTCTTGATAGCTCAAGTTAAAAATGAATCTGAGGCAACAGTGAAACGCTCGCTGCAGTTTCATCGTTTTTTCCTTAGGTGCGTCAACATGGATAACGTCACAGTAGAATATAGGAAGAATTAAAGTCTGCACTAGTCTTTGCCGCATGTCCGATGGTACGAAGTCTTTGTTTCTTTTCAATGGATGAATCGATTGGACTATCTTGGGAGGCTGCGGTTTATAACATTGAAACAAATTTACCGGACAACAATAGAGTCTGCAAGAAGTCCGATTTCGTTTTCTTTTTTTTTTTTTTTTTTTGAGTTGTGCGACTATTGCAGCCTACGGGTGATATGCATACAACAATCAATGGTCTGGTATAGGTTGTGTTTCACTGAAAGCTATTAAGCAAACAGACTATTTGAACACGAACGTATACATTAAGTGCTGTTAATCAATATGCACATCTCAAGCTGAATAATAGCATTTTCTGATTTAGTCAGCATTTGATTTTTATAGGCCTACAGTGTTCAAGAAATATAAAATGTCAACTTTCATACGTCCAAGACGTGTAGAATCAACTAGCAAATAACTTGCCCATCGTTGTAATGAACAATCAATTACATTCATACGAATGTAGAATCAAAGACAGAGCGAGTTGGCCGTGGGGTTAGAGTCGGGCAGCTGTGGGCTCATATTCGGGAGATAGTGGGTTCAAATCCAACCGTCAGCAGACCTGAAGATGGTTTTAATAAAGGCCACGGTCTTACCTTCCCAGTCGCAGACTTTTCCCATATTTTCATCGTGAAAATCCTTCGATCTGTTAGTGCAATGTTAAATAAGTAACAAAAAAAAAATATCCAGGGAAACTTGAAGAGCGTTCTAAGGATTCACGACGTGCATTGCGCCGTACCTTGCACTTAACACGTACATAAGAACTATAACCAAATGACACCCTTTTGGAGATGTTTTTTCCTTCCTCACTGTCTGTCTCAAGCTCGTGTTCTTCGATCTCGCTGGAGAGACATGAATTTTTTTTACTCATGAAATGTATTATAACGGATTCAGTGCCTTTCATCCATCCATATACACTTAATCCTACCACTGCAAATTAAACATGTTGTTCTTGTGCTGTGCACCACAAAATTCACTAGAGTTCACATTTACTTAAACGACACCGGTACTCGCTCCGTTTGGAGTTGAATGATCCATTCTTTTCTTGAAAGCAAGGCTATTTTATTATTCTTCAGTTTTGCTTCCTATTTCTACGATAATCCATTCTGCATCAAACCATTCAACAGCCACACAGTGTCGTGCATTAGCGAGTCGAGAGTGCCAAGGAGACGTGGGATTTCTAGCTTTTTTGAAGTTCTGTTCTAAATGATATCCACCCACTCATCATTAACTGAATTCAGAGTTAGAAAATATTCTTGAAAACCAGGTACATCAATTCACGCGTTATTTCACCATGTCCAACTTATTTTCAGTGAGTCCAGAAGGGGGCATGTGTGGTCACCACTGCAAGTGACCTGGCTTCTTCTTTATGAATTATTACACGCCGGTTGGCCGGCAAGGACTGATTTTAGAACTGTAATGACATTACGAACATCTGGAAATGCCTTTGCTGGCGAGATGTAGTGTTTACAGTGCACTATGTCTTCTGGTATGGGCTATATCAAATTTGTTACTTTCATTGACCTGTCTCAGTCTCATCCTTGGCTTTGACAATATGAAAGTGACCGAGGTATGAGCGATGCTAGTAATACCATTCCTTATGCAGCCAGTCCCTGTTAAGAATGGTGTGGAAATATCGCTCATAGGGTCGATTGGTGCATGCATTTCAGTGGGCTTGGCAGACTGATATGTAATAGCAACGGCTGGCTCAGTGAGGAAAGCAACGGGAAACTACCTCACTCCTCATTTCCCTAGTACGCCTCTTCAGTGACGCCTAGGCTATTTATGACAGCTGTTGGCGGAGCTGCAGAGGATCAAACCAGCCTTCGGGCTGAATACCCAACATACATACAACATTCATAATGGTAGAATGGATAAGACCTAGTCGTTATTTGATGCTATACCCTGCAGTATTTGTGAATATACAGGCTTGATTTGGTGATATTGTTCGAATGTAGAATCCACACATCATCGTCTGACAAGGATGGGTTTATTATTATCGACTAATCGAAAATTCTCTTTGTTTTCATCTTCTCCCCCTACCCACAGCGTTTGAGCTTCAATTGCTCTGTTGCAGTCTTCTGGTTGTTTATCAACGATATTATCTGGAAATGGCTTCACAGACTGGAGTTATACTGTAATAAGTGGTGACTTACTGTTGCAAGACACGTTCCCCAACTTCTAACTCTTCACTAACTCTGAACTATCGCTACAGGCAGCAAAATTACAACATGACCATTTGCTTCAGAATTTACCATAGTTGAACAGCCATATTCAAACTTTAAAATAAATAACTAAAGAAAGAAAGAAAGAAAGAAAGAAAGAAAGAAAGAAAGAAAGAAAGAAAGAAAGAAAGAAAGAAATTAAATAAAAATAAATAAAATAAATTAAATAAATAAATTAATTAAATAAATGCAAATAATAAATCTGCACTTTAGAAACGTTGTATTCTACCCACTGTGTAATGTGCCAATATCTCAATCTCGCATTCCATCAAAGCTGACTTAGCTAATTGATTCAAAATTCAAAATTTTATGCGCAACTATTCCAGCCTTGAAATCTTCACGGGATCCTTGGTATAAATATTTAGGTGCTTTGACTCCGCTGTACGATATAGTTTACCTCTGCACATCACACGATGTTATATTGATTTCATAACGTTCAAAACGCTTTGGTCTTGTGCTACGATTGGGTAACTGAAAATTATTGATGAAAAAAGAATGTTAAAAGGTCAATCTGCCTAATCGAACGTGAGTTTACCCACGGGCGTGAAATAAACGTCTCTCCACTGAAGGCTGTCGGAATAATTCATGATGGCAAGCTAAATTTCTCTTTTCGCATAAACCAAGTAAAATTCCGTGTTGTGAGGTCTCTTGGACTTTTTTCATACTTACTGAAACTCTGACTTAAAAGCTCTTAAATCATACTACTGTACGTATGTTCGTCCTATCAATGATTCCTGCTCCCTCATCTGGTCATCAGCTACCACACAGATGTATATAAAATTAACCGCATATTCTCATTCTTTGCGGGAGCCTCCGTGGCTCAGACGGCAGCGCGTCGGCCTCTCACCGCTGGATACCGTGGTTCTAATCCCGGTCACTCCATGTGAGATTTGTGCTGGACAAAGCGGAGGCGGGGCAGGTTTTTCTCCGTGTACTCCGGTTTTCCCTGCCATCTTTCATTCCAGCAACACTCTCCATTCTCATTTCATAGCAGCTATCAGTCATTAATAAATCACTTTGGGAGTGGCGATCCCATCGTAATAATAGCCTATATCTGCTTCGTTCATTCCATCCCTGACCCGGTCAATGGCTGGAAAACATGTTGTAGGTTTTCATGTTTTCTCATTCTTTGCATACATTCGCGAAATCTCGTAACATCGACCTGAGACAGTATAGTACCAAACAAATGTTGTCATATTTAAACAACTTGGACCTGAGTAAACGTCTGCAGTACGCAGAACGCAGGATCCGAAATACACCACTATTCAATGTCCCTCATGTGCGCCAAACATTTCAATAACGCTCCATGTTCTACAGCCTTTCCACAACAGCAACTTTTTATTTAATTACACCGACCAGATATGTCTTATGGTGACCAGGGGATAGGAAAGTTCTAGGAGCGAGAAGGAAGCAACCGTGGCCTTCATTAAGTTACACCCCCAACATTACTTTGGTGTGAAAATGGGAAACAACGGAAAACCTTCGTCAGGGCTACCGACAATGGGGTTCGAACACACTGTCTACTGAGGGCAAACTGATAGCTACGTGACCCAAACTACGCATCCCCTTGATCGACACAACCTCAAATGCCCTGCGTGAAATTCATTCTTTGTTCTCTCTTCAAAACCAAACTGAAATTTATAATCAAGGAGTAAGCTCTCATTTATCTGTTGGTTACCTGACCAGAACATTACTGGTGACATGGACAATATTATGTACGTATTTCCACTTGTTATTTTATTCGTTATTCAATTTATAAAGATTTTGTTAATGTTATGACCCGTCTTTGTTAATTTGTATTGCTTGTTTCCCCACTGTTAATAGTTTACGCTTTTATACAGTCATTTTAAAACGGATTAATTACATCGTACCTGTATCTCATTACTACTAAATAAGTAATAACATGAAGACGGGCCGGAAGATATCTTTTGAAAAAATAATGTTTATAACTCCAAGAATCATGAACACAACTGGGGGAAAGATAAACACAGTCAAGAGCTTCGAATATCTTGGTGAGATGATCCACTTTAATAGCTTAGAACAGGAGACTATAAGAGCAAGAATCAGGAAGATAGAATTAGCGTACCAGTTAACGTAGGATGTATACAACAAGAAGTCACTAAATCTGTCACTACGCTGTGATCAAGCCAGAAGGATTATACGCGCTGAGACCTTGGATTTAAGCTGTAAAGGAACATTGGAACTGGAGTAGGAAGGAATAAAGAAAGAAAGGAAGAAAGATACTACGGAAGATTCTGCCACCTAGATATGGTGGTGGACAACGGAGATTAAGATCTAACAAAGAATTACGAAAGATACTAAAGATATTATAGAGTCTATGAAGAACAGACGAATATAATTTCATGGTTATCCCTTTGTGTGAATCAATAAAAGTCTACTTGAATGCTACTTATACACCCTTGTAAGGGGAAAAGTTTGTTCTCATATGGTTTATGGAGATACATACTGATAAGGAGATAATGGGCTTTAGTCACGGAGACGTTCAAAGCAGAAACCACTTCCGACAAATAGTTTCAGACTTCAAAAGCTTCCGAGGGAAAGTAGAAAAACACTTAAAGTGGTATTTCAGAGGAGAGAAGGAAGGTTATATGCCAACGAATGAAGCTATATTGGGAGAATATCAAAGCCAGTGGAGGAATAGGTTGATGATGGATACCGTTGGTGCTACTCCATGGTACATAGCGACCAAATTCGAATAGAAGAATAAATGAATAGTAAGCCACGACATACTGCACCTGGAATAAAAAGGAAACGCTACTATTTAGGTACTTCTAAGTGTCTTGCTGTAAATGTGTGCGTATAAACACTGACATGTAACAAAAGTATGTGAGTACTTTCTTGAGCTCACATCGTGTAATATCATAAGAATGCTGAGGTACGAATGCATCTGATAAATTCTGTACTGATTAAGTCTGTATGACGTATAATTAAGCATTATACCTTATAAATATCTGATAATAGCTTCCAATATGAAGTTACTTAAGTACTATATCATTGACAAAAGAGCATTCTTGTCTAATGAGCCTTGTAGTTACCACCGTTTTACGAGTAGTCAAGGTTCACTTTGCATACTATGAATTACTTATGACAGGATAGCTTCCTTGCTTCTAAAATTTATAGCGAAGGTTAATGTGGAATATTCTCTTGAATATTTAACATTGTTAAGTGCTTGGCGAAGTACAGTTTAACGTCACTCTGCAACGGATAAAATTGAGTCTTTCCTAAATTAGCTAGAGTTTGAGACTTAACTAAGTACATAAAAATAATATAAAACCAAACCCCATGGCACTACATCCCTTGAAGGGCCTTGGCCTACCAAGCGACCGCTGCTCAGCCCGAAGGCCTGCAGATTACGAGGTGTCGTGTGGTCAGCACGACGAATCCTCTCTGTCGTTATTCTTGGCTTTCTAGACCGGGGCCGCTATCTCACCGTCACGTAGGCTGAGTGGACCTCGAGCCAGCCCTCAGGTCCAGGTAAAAATCCCTGACCTGGCTGGGAATCGAACCCGGGGCCTCCGGATAAGAGGCATACACGCTACCCCTATACCACGGGGCCGGCACATAAAAATAATAACCCTACTAAATTGCAATTACAACAGAAAAATGGTGTAATTTTTTACCTTTGGGGTTCAAAATGTAGCGCTGAAAATTGGCTGATGGTTGTGTGTGTGGATTTTCACTAGTTATTACAAAAATATTGCAGGCCATGAATTGTATTGAATCATATTTTCTATCAGGGTCACTAACGTACACCAGATTTTATTAATTTTATTATTATTATTATTATTATTATTATTATTATTATTATTATTATTATTGTTACCGTGTTTTGGTGGTAGGTAGAGGTGTAAGAAGGTGCGGGCGTGAATGGGTCTCAAACTACGGTATCAAAGTTAATGTAAAAGTTAACAAGGTTATATTTCCTTTTCAATATTAAGTAATAACAAAGAACAGGTACTTAGTAGCCGAAACACAATTTGAAATGTACAATTACAGGGATTACAGAGTTTGGGCTTCGAGCCCTGAGTTCACAATTTTTGAGCAACTAGCCCAACTTTCCGATATACAAATTTTAACAAAGGGGCAGAAGACCCCAATCAAACCCTGGAGCCCTTGCTCTAAATTACACAGTAAAGCCTCCTCGAGGCATACAACACTCCGTTTCCAAAAGAGCCACACGCTCTTTAATTTAAGCCTCTCCTAGGCCACACCAAACTCCACCTTCAAGTTGTCCTCAACGGACATAAACACAGGGGTAAAATACCCAATCTACTGAGGTCTATTAAATGAAAAGCAGGTTAATTAAATGACCTCTAAAACAATTTGAGAGGAGGCGAACTTGCACTCCTAATACACTTGGTTTTTAAGACCTACTTTGGCTCTTAGGCCACTGATGCAAGGGCTAATCCCATACTACAGAGGTGACGTAATAGCAATTTACATTACATTACGGAAGAATTGGTTGAGAGAATAAGTTCACCTCAAGACGATGTGAGTGGGAGCTCGAGAGGGTTAAGCACTCTCTATCCCGATATGTCGTTTTAAAATAGAATAGATACCAGTTGTTTTTACATTTTAGGAAAAGGTTACATGGTTGAACGCTTAGAACCCGCCCCGAAAGTTAAACTGCTGAGCAAGAAAAGAAAGAATTTATTAATCGGCCATTACCTTATTGTTGACCGCCGCCGAGGAAAGAGCCGCTTCCCGCCTCCTGCTATGTACTTAATACACTGAAAGATGGAACAGAAGTGGCCCGGAGACCCTAAAATCAGCAGTTTATATACTCTCGCGGAAGTTTCTAGGCGTTAGGGGAATGAAAACACCCGCCCACAATGTTTTTATTGGATAGGACCCCGCAACAGATACAAGTTGGGGGAAGATACACCAGATTGGTCAGAAATTACTAAAAGAAATTCGGGATTGGATAAATCTAAAACAAGGGGAAAAGGAGGGGTATACAGCCAACTTAAACAATAACAGAAAGAAATTTAACAAGAAACAAACTTTTGAAATAAAAATTTCTCCAACAAAATAGTTCTTTGACTCCGCACTAGGGTGCGCTATTGTTGATCTTCAGTAGTGTCCTCTAGAAGAGAAAGTTCACACTTCTTACTTCAAGCGAAACAAAAACACATCAAAAGTGACACAGTACAAAAACTCAAAATTTTCCACGTGGTGACATCTTCTGAGAAAGTAGAGAATTAATAGAGTAGATAAAGTTCAACCTTCCTCCAGAAGAGGAGTTTCAACTGGCGCAACTTTTAAATAAACGGTGTAGAGGTGTACCGCCCGGTACAATTATTATTATTATTATTATTATTATTATTATTATTATTATTATTATTATTATTATTATTATTATTATTATTCGCAAATGTTGTTACATTATCTTATCCCACTGATATATTTTATTATTTCTTGTAAGTTATTCGAATTATTTACGAGTATTGGTAAAAAAGTAAGTTGATATAAATATGGAAGCCAAGTCCGACTCCTCTAACGATTCGTTACAGCCTCAAACTTCAAAATCCAACGAACATAGGTGTAAATTTTAGGCTCGCTTTCCTCCTAGTTCTTCATTAAATGGAAGCCTGTTCCCAAATACATCATTCTGGAGTCGAAGCAATCAACCATATCTAATGCACCTCCATATTTAGTAAAAAAACGTGAAACTTTATTAAAACGTAAAGACATAAAATGCATGAAGACTAGGAGGCTGAATTCATATACAGTATTAAAATATGTTTAATATACGATTTCAATAATACTCCGGGAATCACTCCAAGAAATAATAACATATTCTTTAAACAGGTGTCAAAATTATCGCCCTTACCCATTCCTATTTTCTAGTTAATTGTTACAACGGGTTGAGGAGCATGCTGAGAGGAAATATATGTTATTTAATTTCAGTATCATTAGCTCTTCACTTTAATTTGTAACAAATATACGAAATACATAGTGTTCTTGCCCAATGTCTGCCTCATTCGTACTATCTTTACTGGTGGCTACTAACAGAGACGAGCAAATGGATGCTCATAATATCGTCGCTTCACGGATAAATGGTTAAGACTGGTCACGCCTCCCTGCCACCTATGGTTATGCAGTCCACCAGAACAAATTTTGTTGTGTTCATTTTCGTATGCCCATGTGTAAAGGAAAATTAACCTTCCTGTACCGTACTATACGAATGTATGCTTGCATTACGTATTTACGCACTCCTATTGTATAATGCATGTTAGGTTCATTTTCGGTTACTCGTCGGCATAGGAAAACGAACACAACGGACATTGTTCTGACGGTCAGCATATCCATATGTGGCTGGGAGGCGTGACCAGTCTTAAGGAGAATAATGCATAGGAAGAGCTTTATGGATTACAACCTTTTACCGGTGAAGCGACGATATCTATTTTAAACGGCGGGTTCATACTTGTATTAGTGCTAAGAGAGGACTTTTTGAACATTTCATGTGAGGAAGAGTTGTGTGTGTAATTCTAGTACCTTCTGTTTCTTGTGCTTTCCACAATTAATATTCTATGTAGAGTTATAGAACGTGAGTTCTAACGTATAAATAAAACGTTTCCGGACCCATACAATATATTTTCTTCTTCTATGTGTGAGAAAAGTGCCCCGAAAATTTGGCCTACCTTCTTGTTACACCCTGTATATCAATAATATTGTCACCTATTGAGAGAGCACGGATAATTGGTATACGTGAGATTGTACTAACATTATGGTCTGTAGCTGCATGTCTTGGTTGAAATGCATCTGCGGTACAATGTGTATGACAGCAATGGTGATCTGTTGAGACACACCCGAGCCACATTGGAAAAAAATTCAAGTTACAAGTTCACCACAATTTACACGACAAACGACTGGTAATAGCAGACGAACCGTTGTATTACCACTTCGTATATCTGCAAAAATCATTCCACTGAGTTCGTAACATCGATGTATAATGTCCTGGTATCTGGAATGGTCAAAGTGCCCTGGTGAACGGTAATGTATTGAATTTTACTATTTCGTTATAAGGCCGTGGTAGGAGCAAATTTGCCTGAGTTAGTTCCTCGCCGCTCTCCACACAGCGAACCAATCAGCAGCAGCGATCCGCGTTCAAAAGGCCAGTCCGTCTGCTACCATAACTGTCGTAGCTCCGAAAGCTCCCGGCGATGTGAGGAAGGACTGGATAATAAACCCAGAGCATTCGCTTTCAAGAGGACTCCAGAGGTATCTCCTTTCTCGAAGTAACTGGCAGCACTAGTCTCCCTATTTGAGGCAGGCCGGAAGAACTTTAGCGGTTCAGTTCATTGTGGGCTCAGTTCTTCGAGCTATCGAAACGGTTCAGTGAAGAACAGCCGAGGACGGTATTGACTGAGTGCTGTTGGTGCTGTGTATGAACTCATTGAACAGTGCAGCTGAGCGAGGAGGGACAACATGAAAGTTTACGCTTTATTACTCTGTATCCACTAGAAGACCGAATGTTCTCACTTAGAATAACTGTTTATGTCTTACGGCATTATTGACTAGTATTAAGTTGTTATTGAACTCCCTCACAGTATTAATTATATGGCGTAAGCTATCACGTCTGCTATATATCATGTGCTATAGTTTTCATCATAACTTCAAAAAACACTTTTCTATCAACAGCGATGAGACGTGTCTGCCCAATATGGCGGTGAATGGGCATGTCCCCAACTGGTCGAAAGCTATCAATTCTTTTGTGATACTACTTCGTCATTTTATTTGAAGCAAAATATAGCCATTGGTCAAATTGGATACTCTATTTCCTAGCGAAGATTTTACTTTTGGTAATATGGAATCTGTCCACAAAGAAACAACAGTAATTGTACAGCTAGGAGAATTAATTTAATATGATTAAATTAAAGGATTTCAATGAAATATGAGAATTTGAGTCGCAAATACAGAAAGATGACTTGTAAAGGGACCAAAGAAATTGAAAATGTGAAAATCAAGAGGATGATCGACCCTGGGGAAAATGAAATAAAACGTCCTTGAAATTGAACTCGAGAAGAGTAAGAGTTATTCAAATTGATATTAATAGTAAAAAGTGAAGAGGACAATCCGACAGCTTTCATTCGTTCAAGCTTAAGCCGATGACGCGGAGAGAAAACAAAAGAAAGGCTTAAGGATATTGAATCTACTCATCAACTACCCCACAATATTCGACTTCATCAGAAATTTCAAACCAGTAATTTTGAAGATGACATGGATTGTTTAGGGATTGGATTATGAATAAATGCTAATGTGAATTTCAATTTATTATCCATTTAATTCCCCTAAGTAACTGTGAAATGGGTGCAGTATTTTAAGAAAAGTGGTTCGAATTTGTTTTAACAGAACAAGCAGCCTTTCTTGTTAATGATGCTAAAATGAGATGGGAATTTTCCATGTAATGTGTAACGGTAAAACGGTTTGGAAATAAAATTTAGTTTTTTCTTTAAATAAAGTTAACTTCGAAACGCTTGGTGTCTTTTATATGCAAGCCGTCCATATACACTTCTCTCAATCGATGAAACCACATTTGAGTTTGATCTCCTGTAAACGCACTAAAAGGAAAATATCTTCTTTGAAAAAAATCGCTGCATATTTTAGTTCAATGCATGCTTTGAGCAGGTTGCCAAATATCGTGGAATGTCCTTTGTGTCAATGGTGAAAACGCTTTCATCAAGCTATGATTATTAACATAGGCAATACACTACATTACGTGAAATTCCATGTGTGCCTGTATTTTTAATTTACAAATGAATTTTCCTGATCTTTCAACATACTTTATTTCGTCATCATTAAATAATTTTCCCACGCCTGGTTAATTAATGCTCACTCAAAATCTGTCACCCTTTCCTGCCCCATTCGTTTTATTTATCGTACTAAATGTTAACTACTGCAACGATAAGCGACGTTATATTAAGTCTACTTTTCTGACCGAAACGTGCCGACGAATTCCAGTATTCACTCTAGATTTCATTCCCATAATACAACAGTGCTACATACTAAGCACAGTGTTTATAAAATACTCCAAGAAAACAGTCCATCATGTCATCGGTTTTGAACAAGCAAAATCATGTCTCTGTAATTTATGGCGCCTGATTTCTTTTAGTAGTGATGTTAATGTTTAGTGACAACAACTGTAGTCATATGACGAAATTCGTGAGATTAGTACAACAATAATACTGAACATATACATTGTGTTTGAAGTATACTAATAGCACTGGTGGTCACCTACTGGAATATGTCTGTTCATCGCAACCTTATATCTGTGGCTAAATATTATTCCGAAGAAAATGATTGGCTTTGGCTGTGAATATTACCTGAAATTTGTGTAATATAGCAAGTACAATTACAAACTCTTCCTGGATTGAAAGAGTGAAAGTAGTCAGTTTAGGATAATATGATGGCAAACATTATTGGCAATCATACGAATTTTTCGTGAAAAATGGAATGGCACTTTAAGACTCAAACGCGTTTCATGAAGGACATTTCAGGAATGATTAACGAACAAAGGGGGATTGTAGGTCAATATTTAGATTCGCCAGAAATATTTATTCAGCAGTGTGTAAAGATTGTTAGATATAAAAATAATGTCCAATTAGAGGAGGTGACTATTACCAGCGAAGATCTAAAATGTACTTATGATAAAAAAGAGAGTTAGAAAACTATTGAAAAGTTTACTCCTAGAAAAGCAGCTGGAACTGATAAGATTTCTGGGAATGCTAAGGTTAATATGTTGGGTTAAAGTACCTTATCTGAAGTATTTGCTGGATACTTGTTTACATGAATGAACATCGAGGTTGCTATAGTAAACTCTGTATTGAAAGCAAAGTGTGATGAAAAAATGTGGATGATAACAGGCCATTTCAGTTAAAGTGATTACATAAAAGACCAGGGAAAGCATTTCTTCTGTCTATGTTACTGTGTAGACACGACTGTGAAATTACTAACTGCTTTGATAGAAGGGGCCGGGCCCGTGGTGTAGGGGTAGCGTGCCTGCCTCTCACGCGGAGGTCCCGGGTTCGATTTCCGGCCAGGTCAGAGATTTTTACCTGGACCTGCGGGCTGGTTCGAGGTCCACTCAGCCTACGTGATTAGAATTGAGGAGCTATCTGACGGTGAGATAGCGGCCTCGATCTAGAAATCCAAGAATAACGACCGAGAGGATTCGTCGTGCTGACCACACGACACCTCGTAATCTGCAGGAATTCGGGCTGAGCAGCGGTCGCTTGGTAGGCCAAGGCCCTTCAAGGGCTGTAGTGCCATGGGGTTTTGGTTTGGTTTGGTTTTTGATAGAAGGGAGTTCTGGTTTAGGAAAGGTAATTCCAGGGAGTCTCAATTCCTAGGACTTCTGAAATATACAGTTGATATTTTAGATTAGGGAAGTCAAATGGACTGTATCTCAAGAGATCTCTTGGCCGAGGATTTTTAAAGGAATTTAAAATTGTAATATTGGAATTCTGTTAAGTGTTAGGTTAGAACCTTCGGCTTTTATACTAAATTACGAAGAGAATTTCGGTGCCTTTCAATGAATTATTAGGCATGTTTAGTTTCGCCTTGTATAAGCTTTGCTAGGATGTTCAAATGATTCACTCCCGGTAACTTCTTCTCCTTTGTATTACTGCGACTATTTCGAAATTAAAACCCTTATGAAATGTTTAGGATTCTAGTCATTATTATTCTAGTGGCAGCTTAGTGTATGTTTATCCTATGATTACTATGGTCGTCTGACGAGAAGTCGAGTACATGCGGGGAAAGGGGTGCTGTTGTGCATGCGTCAATTTCAAGTCTCAAGGCCTTACTATAAACGTCGGTTCAACGGTGATTCTTGTGAACTAAGGTACCGCTGTGAATTTTCAAATTGCAGTGCAATTGCGCTTTGGTTACAACTTTACTGCAAGTACTGCGTAATGAACAGTTGAATAATGAACACACGTCTCTTTCAAAGAACTTGCAGTGTTGATCACGACTAATGTTTGTAGCTTAGTGTAGTATCTGTTACTCGTGCCGTACCTACAAGCAGCCGCAACTTCTTGTGAGACACAGATAGTGTATTGGGCACTCGTGCCCCATTCGGTTCTTCTCCTTTGTAATTCCTGGAAGATCACACGTGATTTTGAATCCCTATTCCATTTTCTATTTTGGTCTTCTCTAAACCTATTATTTCTTCTTATAATGGCGTATTTGGCCAGTAATATAATATAAGCTTTCGTATTATGTATAGGATAACTGGATTGGGATTTAATTTCTGCAACTATTCCATGGTTTCTGTTTAGAGTAACCGATTTATAAACACTCGAACTCTCTTTGCAGTATGTAAACTTACCACACTGTAATATCTAATGGTGTAGAATGGGGCTCGGAAGGCCAAACTGTGTGGTCTCCTTGTGTTTAACCTATCTCACATTGCTCAGTTAAGCATTAGGTTTACCTTGTAAACTAATTGCGAGACAGGTTCTCCCAAAATGTTCATTAGCTTCATTTTACCTCTTATTGTTACATTTTCTTCACGAGATCATTTTACTTATTTATTATCCATCGTATATATTTAATTATTCGTATACTTGTTGTTAATTGAGAAAAACCAGACAGAATGAAAGTTGATAATTAGGGTTAGAAATTTTAGGACATATTATTCTCGTGGCTACCTGGAGAGCCCTGAGACACAACCACTAACCTAATGCCTACTTCTTCTATAATAATTCATATTATTGCTATTACTTCCTTAGCAGTATCCGAGTAAGTGCGGGCACTAGTTACAATCATGTTTTAAGAACGGAGATTTAGCTTTGAATAAGGTCGAGGTGCCGCAATGTATCCTCACAGATTTACATGCCATTAAATCTAACGTGTATAAGAGCCTTCAAATATTATAGAAGTGAACTGGGATTGAATCAACCAGTTTCTAACACCTGAGCCACTGAGACCGGCAGTAAGAACCTTTCCGAATGAAAATGGAAAACGCCATACTCTTCATTTTGTATGTTTCACAAAGATAACATCTTGTCAGTTTTAATTACTGTGTTGCTGGAATGACAGTAACGCATGGGAATCACTGTATGTACGTAAGTGTTAGTATAACTAAAGTACTTCATTGGGATAATCACATAAACGGGAATGAAATAAAGCTAACCTATCTCGTCATAAGATTACGCGATTACTTAGGGGTTGTAGTAACAATGTAAAGTAGTCACCAGTAAGACCCCAGTTAGGATGTGGCTCCAGTGTATAAGACCCTAACGAGATCATTTGATACGAGAACTGGAGAAGATCCAAAGGAAAGCAGCGTATTTGTTCTCGGTGATTTAGGACAAAGGATTAGTGCTTCTAAAATATCGCAAACATCGGGGTGGGAAGAACTGAGAGTCGGGAGACGAACAACTCGACTAAGAGGAAAGTCTTGAACTGTCAGTGGAGAGACGGTTTGGAATGATATTATTGGACAAGTAACCTTGTGTGGAGTTATTAACTGTAGGAAATTTAGATTGAGTTGGAAGTCAAGGGGAATAATTGGAGAAAGAGGAATTACAGATTAGAATGTTTGATAAATGTTCAGCTTCTTTGAAATCATTTCAGGGAAGGCTAGATAAGCAACTGATAGGGAATCTGCCACCTGGGTGACATCTCTGTTGCAGATCAATGGTGGCTGGCTAATTGATTATGAAATTTAATAAAAATTTATGAGAATCCAACCTTTCAAGTCTGAACTCCACACTGTAGAATTATACTTTCTCCTGCTCATGAATACTAAATCTCCTACAGCTAAGCAGTTGATATATCATAAATGAATTTATTTATTACATTAATCCAATAATGCCAAATTATTGGAAATGTGCGAATTTCTAGTGAAAGCATATCACGACACTCAACTTATCATGTACTTAGTTAGGGTTATGAGGCCCGTGATCACACAGAACGCTAAATAACAGTATAAATATTCATTTTTCTTATTTAGAAATCTCTATAAATTTCTTTCAATAAAAGAATCTGAGCTTGGGGGATACTGTTATTCATGATAGTAAGGAGATAATGACATTGGTCGTATAATAATTTAAAATCAGAATCGAAAATTTATGGCTAAGAACAACTGCGATGCTGAAAATATGGAAAATGGAGCAAGATTTGGTGGAGGCACCCACGTGTTAAAGAATCGGCGATGAACTCATTACTAATATTCTAATTGTTATCGAAATACAGGAGCACTTCTAGAAGAAATATCACCAAAACATCTTATTGTGTACGATTCAGTAATAAGTTTCCTATTCTTAAGATTAATTTTGAAACAGGATTAAGATGCTGTCTTGAAAATCGGACTCTGGGCTATAATTATAATCACATTTATCAGGGTAATTGTTTTTCAGGCGGTCTCTATCTTTATTACTCCAACTGTGACGTCTTCTTGTAGCATCTTAGGTAACCTGAAGAGAAACGTTCTGTCAAGACAACGATCGTTGGGCCTTTGCTTCCTTGAATATGGAGAATGCATGGGGAAGAAAAAGAGACTAACATCCAAACAGATGTCGACGTGCAGGATTTAAAAGCAGAATGAACAGAAAGGGTGCACTCTCTGAAAATTGGAGAGAGTCCACCGCGGGGTAAACGTAGGTCCCTGTTTACTTAACCCACGTCAGGTAATATTACAAGAGAGCGCATAGACATTCTAGTTGATTGATTATCTTCGGTAAATGTTTTACCAGACTGATTTCATTTTATGGTGAATATTTTTTTTAAAGTCTTCTCAGAAAGCTCCTATATAAACAACGTGATATGTAGTGCTACAAGTCACAAGTGAAACTGAAATGCCTTGAAGTGGTTTGTTCATCGTTCTCATAAATCTTAAAACACAATTCTAGGACTTTTATTCGCCTTTGAGGCCACTACACTACTCACCCTGCTTATAGTTTTATAGCAAATGAAGCAATTGGAATTGCAGTAGTAGAAGCTGACAAGTGTGAGAACTGACATACCATCAGTTTACCTTCTTCATGCATGCACATTTCTAACACAAATTATTTGGCGATGAATGAAAAATATGCTGAAACTTAATTGGGAGAAGATATTATAAAAATTTGGTACTGGTTTAACGATTCGCTGCAACATTTTATTTTTTATTTATTTTTATTTATTTATTTATTTATTTATTTATTTATTTATTTATTTATTTATTTATTTATTTATTTATTTATTTAAATTATTTACTCATTAGTACTTCGTTCAGTGGCAAAGTCAAGGTTCTAGGGCTCTCCATTACAGTTAACCACATTATATTTACAATCTAAAATCTAATTATAAAGTAATTCAAGCTTTTAAAATTAAAATACAGTAAATAAAATGATTATTGTTTTAAAATAAATAATTGGCAAAGTGAATTGATATTAAAAATTGACGGAGTTAAATTTACATTTAAAACATGGGCAAACATAAAAATTAATTAAATAATGAAGATCATTAAAGTAATGAGAAATATTTACACCTTAAATTAAAGAAATATTAGACCATTCCTTAAGAGCAAGTGTAAACACTATGTTTGTTTGTTTGTTTGTCCAACCCTTGTCCTGTTTCTCTACGGGGTCGGGTATGAGGTGAGATGAATCTGTCGTACTAGTTCTTATGTCCGCATGGCCTTCCTGACGTCAACCTCACCAGAGGATTTAATGTGATTAAATAAATGATGTGATATATGATAGAAAGGAAAGGGTGAAATCCGGTGCCGGCACATACCCTATACGAGTCGAATAGCTCCAAGGGGTCTGCTCATGGCCTAAAGTCGCCATCTGACGGACGAATCATCATCAACAGCGTCATATGCCCTCACTCCGTATGAGCCCTGGGGGGAGGTTTGGAATTTAATCCAGGCACGCAACCTAGCGATTAGAAATTTTATACCACCACCTCCCCTACCCAGCCGGCTAACATTCTGATGGTGAAAATTTTTCGACCAACGGGATTCGAACTGGCTAACCACGGTGTCGGACTTCAACGCCTTAACGATTATGGCCACCAGGCGGGCTAGCAAGTATATAATGTGAAAAAACTGCAATAAATGAAAATACGCCACGAGGTTTCGAAAAACACCTAGTACCGGAATTTTGTCCTACAAGAGTTCATTTGCGTGAAAGTGAATGTGCCGAAACGAGGCTGTCGTATTTGCGAACCGGGCTGAGTGGCTCGGACGTTTGAGACGCTGGCCTTCTGACCCCAACATGGCAGGTTCGATCCTCGCTCAGTCCGGTTGTATTTGAAGGTGCTCATGTACGTCAGCCTCGTGTCGATAGATTTACTGGCAATTAAAAGAACTCCTGCGGGACTAAGTTCCGGCACCTCGGCGTCTCCGAAAACCGGAGTGGGGCGTAAAGCAAATAACATTATTATTATTATTATTATTATTATTATTATTATTATTATTATTATTATTATTATTATTATTATTATTATTATTATTATTATTATTATTGTATTTACGCACCTTTAAACACCACCGGGCTGAGGCCTGAAGGCTAGCACCCTTTCATCAGGGCCAAGTATCGTGAAGTATTTCTGAGTTTACTTCTGATCTTAGGAGATCAATTTAAGGAAACCCACTTAATAATATTAATTTGTAGACCCACGAAAGACGTATGATAATATTCACTTCACACTTTCTGGAGGTGTATAGGATTAAATATAGATGAATAATTCTCTGCTTTGGTCCAAGGTAATGGTAAGCGCTATCGTGGATGATTTTGAGTTACTGGAGTTTTAAGAATGTACTCTGTATGCCTTACCTCTATAAATCCTGAAATTAACCATAGCTGCCATTTATGGTTCATTTATGTAAGTATTATAAAGTGACTGCCTGCATTTGATTGGCGTAAGACGATGGTATACGCTATTACGATAGTTTAGAAAGTGAAAAGGTTGATCTTTTAAGCGAGTATTGAAGAAGAACTGGAGAACATCGTGCCACAGGTGAATTTTGATACTGCGAGTGGTTCAGAATCTGTATGATGATTCATTTAGTAGTAGCGGAGACTGACTTCAGATATCAGACACATTCGTTCCATAACTATTGTTTTTACTGCCCTACCTGCGTATGGTTCATTTTACACGAAGATCCTAGTTGGTGAATGTGAATCAGAGTGAAAGAGAAAGTAAAACGTTACTTCAGTGTAATATGGAACAATAGTTTGATTATTATTATTATTATTATTATTATTATTATTATTATTATTATTATTATTATTATTATTATTATTATTATTATTATTATTATTATTATTTATTTTCCTTAAATTGTACATGTACAATTTAGGGGTGGTAGATGGAGAAAGGGCAAGCCCCACATACACTGAAGTGCCTCCATCTCCACATGTGTACATACACTCTACTGAATATTTACATACAAACTTATGTAGACAATTTTAAATTTACATATTTACACTACAAACACTGTACCCTTAGAATAATAATTATCTTGATTTATCCTGAAAATATTAGAGTAAGAACACCCAGCCATTTATACTCTCACTCAGACCCCTGTATACACACTCATTCACAACCACTCACACACGCGCACGCATACACATTCGCCCACATACACCTGTACTTGCACCCATCCTTCTTGCAATTCTAATTTATACAAGTTATATACATCACATATAGGTTTATGTTTACATATACATTTTCTTTACTTCGCGGAGGAAGTGAGGAAAAGGAAGTAGCTTTACCTCAGATGGTATAAGGTTCCATGTACGAGCAGCCCTTGAGTAAAACCCATTTAAATATGAGGTTGTTCTAGCGAAGGGAGGGACAAGAGTAACTCCTTGGCCTCTTTTAACAGAGCGGTAACTGAGCTGCAGGCGGTGGAAAGGGAAGAGGTGTGTGTTATCTGTCAGGGATTTCCTAAGGAAGGCTACATCTATTTGTGTACATAACGAGTTCACTGGTGGCAATGACCTGGCTGTGTTTAAGGGGATGTGTTTGTTAATTAAACGTTCTGCTCGTCGCTGGATACCTTCTAGTTTCCTCATATTTTCCGTTGTAGTTGGATGCCAGGAAGGAAGGCCATATAATAGTATGGGCCGCACAAGGGAAATATAAGCCGTTCGTAGGGCTTTACTTCTTCCTCCCGAGAGACATCTACGGACGAAACCTAGCGCGCGGTATGCCTTACACCTCACTTCCTCCACGTGTTTATTCCATTTCAGATTGTCCGTAATGTGAATACCGAGCAGTCTGATGGAGTTAGAAGTCGGCAGTTGGATTCCACATAGAGTAGGTTGGTTCTGGAGTGGTTGTTTAGCTCTGCTTAGTCTTATATATTTACACTTCTTAATATTTATATACAATCTATTTACCTCACACCACAGAGCTATACTATCCAGATCCGATTGGAATTGTACAATATCATCACTGTTTTTCATGGCTCTGTAAATGACTGTGTCATCGGCATACTGCGCCATGGTCGAATTTACACAATCCGGTAAGTCGAGAGCATAAATCGTGTACAGGAGGGGCCCTATCACACTGCCCTGAATTACTCCAGAAGTAATTGTGGTTTGGTCTGATTTGGCTCCTCTGTACACAACACATTGCGTTCGACCCACCAAAAATGACCTCAACCATGACAGCAGTTTACCCTGAATGCCGTAGTTGCTAAGTTTTAACAGAAGTCTTTGATGTGACACCTGGTCAAAAGCTTTGCTCCAGTCCAGAGTCACACAGCCTATATGTGAGACATCAGTCTGCTCCAAAGAGAACTGCCAGTCATCAATGACTTTTGTTAGAAGTGTTGTGCAGGATTTCCCCGGAATGAAGCCGTGCTGGTTTGAGTTCAGCAGGTTTCTCTCCTTGAGAAAATCCAACATACGTTTAGCAACTAGACGTTCCATACATTTACAGACCCCTGATGTTATAGAAACTGGGCGGTAATCATCTACGTTTTCCTTATCTCCATCTTTGAAAACTGGCACTACGTTGGCTTCTTTCCACTCCAAAGGTACAGACCCGGTATTAATGGAATAGTTGAAGAGAGCGCAAAGCGAGGGCGCCAAGGCGACTGCACAATTCTTGAGAATTCTTTCTGGCACTCGGTCCGGCCCGGTCGCGGCATGAGGTCTTGTTTTCAGAAGGCTCTCCTTTACTTCATTCGTTGAGAAATACAGGTTGGTTAGAGGGAAGAGAGGGGTAGATGTTGTCCTTGAATATAGCATGTTCTCTTCCTCAGTAGGGACGGAGAAGTTACTTTTAAATTTCCTGTTGAAGGTGTCTGCAATTTCTTGTGGTGTGGAGACTGCCGTACCGTTATGTTTAAATACAGATGGAGCTCTGTTGCAACCTTTACTTCTGAGAAGAGCCCAGAGTTCCTTGGAGTTGGTGTTGAGACTGTGGATGTAAGAATCGTAGGAATCCCTGATAGATTGTTTAGCCTTGTTCCTAGCCAGCCTGTATTTCTCCCACTCATAATCGGTTGGATTTCTTTTCCATTTCTGGTACAGGCGGTCCCTTCTTCGAATTTCTCGCACTATCTCCTTGGTAATCCATGGAGATTTCCGTCTGCTGGTTATATTTACTGTTGGTGTGGTTTCTTCTACGCATTGAAAGAAAATTTTCTTCCAGTCGTTCCATATCTTGTTTATGTCAGTACTGCCGCTGAAATCTGATGTGAGAACGGGGAGGCGGTTGGATAGTAAAGTGGATAGATCGTTCCAGTTTGTTCGGGAAAAATTATAAACTGTTCTGGTATGGAGTTTGGGGGATGGTTTTATATGGGTCAGTGTTGCGAGGATTGCCTGATGGTCACAGAATCCAAGAATAGTATTAAGAGATTGGACGGACTGTGGTATATTACTTAGGAAAAGATCAAGGGTTGAACGTGTTGTTTGCGTAATACGCGTGGCTTCGAACATTAATTGATGAAGGAATAAATCATAGAAAGCGGAAAGGAATTTATTGGCGAGGGGGTTATTTGGAACAGGTGCAGCATTTCTGGACCACTTAATTTCTAAGTTGAAATCACCGACAATATAAATGGCATCGTAATTTTGTTGTACATGTTGCACACGCTCGAGAGAGAGGATTAGTTCATCGTTCATTTCCGGCGACGACTTAGGGGCGCGATAAATTGATCCAATAAGGAATTTGCGTTTGTTGCACGTCACTTCCACCCACAGTGCTTCGGCTGCTGTCTCCAGGTGATTAACTCGAGTTGGATTACATTCTGGCTTGGCTGCAATTAGAACTCCCCCTGCAGAGCGGTGGGTTCGGTCCTTACGGAACAATATCAGCGAGTCAGGGAACACTTCTGAGTCATTAATTTTGCTGGACAACCACGTCTCATTGACACATACGATGGTCGGGTCAAGGCTTTCAAGCGATGCGTGGATATTTTGTAACCGTCCAGGTCGCATAATACTGCGCGCATTGAAGGCAAAAAGTGATATATTTTTATTTACATATGTACATTTAGAATTATTCACTAAGTCACTGGGCGTATCACTGGTAACTGTAAAGAACGAGTCTGATAACAGCGGCATTTCACACTTCCAGCATAACCATGTACGGGAACCGTTCTTTATTTTTCTGAATTCAGACACTGAGACTTTTGCGCAGGTTCTATGGCCTTTTAGCGAGCAATTGTTACAGTGGACAAATAATTGATTCCTCCTACCACTATTTCCGCAAATTGTGCACTGTTGTGGACCCGGGTTTAGTTCGATGTCCCCACTTAGGGCAAGTGCCAAGCACAGCAGTGGCTGATTATCTACAGGCAGTCTGACAACACCGCTCCCGTCCCTTCGCCGAGGCCGACCTATGGCTGCCATCCCCAGACTTTCAGCACTGCACCACGTCAAACCGTTAAGACTACATTTTTCACTCACCAATAGTTTTTCCAATAGAATTATGTTTTCCAGGTATCCAGGAGGGATATCTGAAGCGATTGTAGCACTTTTGGAGTATTGCACTGCACTCTGTGATTTATGCATTTCTTCATGGAAAGAATTTTGTATTACTGCTTGGCATACATTTTACGTTAGAATAGAAATTAATTTTGTGTAATACAATTCTACTCAATTTAAAATATAAGATTGTATAAGATTGTATAACTCAAATTAAATTATGTTTTGCTTTTCATTGTGATCTTACGTAACAGTACGTTTTTCTAGACTATTAGCATAAACCTTTGTTTTTAGATGTTTTCTTTGGGGCAATAAAATTGTAACTCCATAAGAAACAACTCTTACAGTACTGCTGATCGAATTACTTAGCCGCAAAATATTTCGTAAATTGGCTGTGGATGTCTGCACTGTATGCTCGAAAATACCCTATAAGCATGTGAGAGCTGTAAACATTTAAGTAATCTCATTCTCTGTATACTCAATTTTTTTAAGCATTACTTACGTTTTGTGGCGCTTATTGCTAACTTGCACGAAAGCACAGTTATTTTTATTACGATTTCGAACCAAAATCAAATGTAATCGTCAGTACTGAGGTGTAGGTATGTGAATATCCTGCTAAGCTTAAGTGAAGGTCATCTGCGCTCAGATGGCCTTCACTTAAGCCAAAGTGGTACATACAAGTTAGGAAATTTGTTTAGAAGGTTTATAGAGAGGTACATTCAGGGAAACGGGAAATCAAGTAGGGATGACATAAAAATGTTAGTGCCGAACTGTAGAAGTAATGTAGAGAAAGGAATAGAATTAAGTGATTTAATAAATATATGCATAGCAGATATTACAATAGGAATTGAATCATGGCTGAGAAATGATATAACGGATGCAGAAATTTTCTCACGGAACTGGAGTGTGTATCGTAGAGATAGGTTAGAAATGGTAGGAGGGGGAGTATTCATTCAGGCGAAAGGAGAATTTGAAAACTAAGAATGTTAAAGATGAGTGAGGTGGTTTCGAACGTTTTCTAATTTATTGTTATACAGTATGCAAGAGATGGTGAAGGGAATCAAAGAGAAATGTAGAAAAGCTATCGCCCTCAACACAGTAGAGTATAATGACCGCTGCCTATGTGTGATGTAGTCAGCGCGTAGCCCATGAAGCACCTTACATGTCGCGAACTGATGTGGTGGGTGTATACAGTAAGTTATTTCGAAGTATGATCTCTCATTCCCAGAACGGGTAACAGGGGATGATTATCTGCTCTGTGGCCTAGAGTGACAGAGTGAAACAACGCACTTTCTTTATTGTTCGCATTCTGGTATGGTAAAAGCATATCGTGAGTGGACAAAAGGCACCATAGCATCTGAAGGACATAAAACCTGCAGAGCACTATGTGCTATGGACTTGAGAATGCTAACTACTACGATGCGTGAGAACCGACCAACACGGTGCAGTTAATCAGTTTACCCTCAAAAGCAACCTGGATGCTATGAAGACTTGTGCCTAGAACAACCGTCAAGCAAACCACGCTGTTTATGTAGCTCGAACAAGACTGCACATATGCTAACGTAGGGGTATCTGCAAAGCAATAGGTCTCAAATTCCACTGTAGTTTACGAATTCGATCGAAAGGCTCAGTCGGTATAGGGCTGGCCTTCTGACTCCAGGTTGACAGGTTCGATGTTGGCTCAGTCTGGTGGTATTTCAAGGCGCACAGCCTTGTTTTTGTTGCCTTACCGACATGTGAAAGAAATTCCACGGGACAAAATTCCGGCACATCGACGTCTCCGAAAACCGTAAAAGTAGTTGTTATTCTTATACAGTATTCTGCCTAGTGGCGGTCCATGTCTTCGTGCAGAGAATTTCTGATGCCAATGTAGTTAGCGGGATGTAAAACAAAAATCATTATTATTATTATTATTATTATTATTATTATTATTATTATTATTATTATTATTATTATTATTATTATTATTATTATTTATTATTCGATAATCGGCCAACTAGGAACAAGATAAGTTTCATTATACATTCTAGCTTTTACTCGGTTTTTGATCGATCCAGTAGGTTTTTATTAGCTCGCTGTGTCGAGAACAGGGTTCATCCGACCATTTTGCACCAGTTGTCCACTTCACATCTCGGAAAGTCACAAAAGCCGCGATGCTTGCTGTGAAAATGTCTCGTCTGACTGAGTCTTCTGGTTGTAGGCCCATTTTTTCGATGTCTTTCTTTACGTTAACTTACGAGGGAATTGCTGTCTTTGTTATGATTCAAAATGGTTAAAAATGCTTCTTATTCCATCGAGAGTCATCCATCCGTGGTAGTTGACGGAAGAAGCGAGACCTACATTTGCCCACTTTGTCAGTGATCTTCTCTACCTTAGAGTGGATTTCTTCGTCTTCTTCTTCTTCTTCTTCTTCTTCTTCTTCTTATTATTATTATTATTATTATTATTATTATTATTATTATTATTATTATTATTATTATTATTATTATTATCGAACGGTTGCATTCACCGAACAGTTCCATTTTCTGCTTTTTGGAATGGATAGATGCTGACGAATCGAACAGTTTAACACGAACACACTGCAGTCATTGGTGGAAGAACATAAAGCAGGTGGTGACAGCCTTGTGGTCCGGGAAAGTATTTGTGGCTTATTCTAGGACCATTCACCCATGTGCAGTAACTCCAGACCAGTTTGGTTATGCCCGGTGCTTTGTGGGTAGGCATGCCGAAAGTGGTTGGAAGAGTACAGACAAGACTTCCAATCCAAAGGCTTACTCGGATGCGAATTCATGTGAGTATCCGCGGAACCACCTCGACCATCGTGTTTGCTCTATGTATCCTCCATTGTGCATCCTGGGGCAATCATGTAAAATACTGCTGGTAGCATGGCTTCAGGTAAATGTGGCATCTTACCTGCACGTTCTTTAATCACTGTCCGTTTGTATAACAGCTGTTTACTTGGAATTCCGTAGTAAATTTGGATATTAATTCTTAGTAATAAAAATATTGTGACTCGACTGTGTACAGATTGGAACGGAACATACCAAAAATGTCAGAAATTGTTTGCTTCGTTTCAGCCATTGAAAAGAAACAAAGTCGTCTTCCCAACAGACATGCGACAAAGTCTAGTGATGACTTTAACCTTTTAAGAGCTGAGTTACCAGTTGACTGTTTGGTACCTCAGTGCTGAGTTTTTTCATTCGCATGTAAAAAAATTTGTAGAAGCCTCAATTTTTAACTTATCAGTGGGGTGATTAGCTTAAAATGTTTATAAATGTTGGTTGATTATAAATATAAATGCAAATGGGAAATTCTACACTTAAGTTCAATATTATTTTGAGAGAAAACAAAATTACACTCATGTGCCCCTGTGTGCATTATCTTTATACAAAGTAAAGAGCCTAAAATAATATTATTTCCTAAAATCTGTAGGCGCCTAACACATGGAACTTCTTAGAAGTATATAAGTTAATGTTTTACATTACTTTCCAAACCGGGAATGTGGTGATAGTTAAATGTTTCCTACTGGTTTTTAGTGATGCCGATTTGTTCAACTATCTGCAACAACTCCACTGGCAAAAAAGTTTCTAAAAATCAATGATTTTCGGGTCGTCATCAAACACTACTTGACTCTCAGAGCCTGCCACAGTTACTTGAAACTCTGGTGAAGAAACTTAATCCGTCCTCCACGAAAATAGTGATAAAATAGCTTTTGAACTCACCGTATTTTTCTTCTTTCGTTTATAATATTTCCTATGGTTATTTCCGTATATTCTCACAAGCTCTACTCATTTAGTATTGACACTTACATTAGCACTACCTTTATGATTATCTTCCATATTGTATGGGTGAATCAACCATACAACCCATATATTCGCCCATATAGTCCCCCAAGGCACTCTCTTACATACAATATTTTCGTCACTCTCTCTATCACTCTCACTTTCACAATCGCTTAACAATTCCTTAAAATGATCATCTCTATCATCACTTTCCGCTGTGGTTAATAACTGAAAGATTCTGTGATCAGAAGTAACATCGCTACAAAAGCAAATAGATTGCCGATCCACCATGTTTGTTTACCTCACAGATAAACTCCACAGACATCTACAAAAAGCTCTGTAAGTTACTTTCCGAAGCTATAATCTCTGATCAATTAGTTCTACAAAATGCCCAACAGATGGCAGAACATACCAGAGATAAAATTCGCACTCGAAAGAGAACCGGGAAACTCAAAAAAATTAAAATTCTCGCGCACCGTCTATAGACGGGCGTAGCACTGGTGGACTGGCCGCGTCACCCCGTCTATAGGCGGGCGTAGAACTCATCGGGTTAATTCTTCCTGTTCTCGACTACTTGTTGACGCAACTAAGGAGCAAACGACGAAACTATAGCAAGCGTTCAAATGTTACCTCGTATTCATTTCTAACTTGAGATATGATGTGCATATAACTCCTTACCATCAAAAACTTCACTGGCTAAAACCTGACAAAAGACGTAAATATCACATACATGTATTAACACATAGACTCCTACATAGCAACTCGCCTCAGTATATTTCCTCTAAATTTCACTTCCTCGTCTCATTTCATAACTGAAATACTCGCGCTGGATCTAACTTTGCATTCCTCTTCACCATTCATCCGCGTATAACAATTCATTTGCTGTGACCGGTTCCAGGCGTTGAAGTTACTCACCAGTCAGTGTCAGGGACAGTGACTCATTAAGTAAATTCAAGAGATCTTGGCGAGATTACCTGTTGAAAACTACCGACTGACGTGAGCACTGTACAGCTGAGTATGTGAATGGCAATAGACTGTCTTTTTTCTGGTATATTTAGACCTAGTTGATAGTTGTGCAATATGTGCAATTATTTTGTGTAGGTATGCGTATTTCCGAGCAATATTATTTCTTATTGGTTAATATACAGTAAAATATTTTAACTCCTTTGGAAATGTAAGTTATAGCGTGTATGTTAGCGTAATGAAATTCTACTAAATAATAGTATATACGCAGAAAAGTGTTGTAAGTACAGTTAAGTATAAGAGAATGCCATACGCCCTAACTTCGCCACTCGAAAGAAGACAAACAAATAAATACATAGGTCAATAAATAGAGTTTTTTAGATTTACGACTGATACTGATGCTAATTAATGGTATGGACAGGCACTTGAAGAAGGAGAAGATGAATACAAATACATTTAAAATAAAAGGAATGTACCCAAATATAATCAGGGGATACGGGGATTATCAGAATACGAAATAAAATTTTCAAGGACCTAGATTAGGGCCTCTCAGGGTGCATGCGCCGTGCAGTGCACGGGCGCAAGGTGCAGGAGACAACTTCACTAGGTTGACCAGAGTGCAAATCCCCACTCCACTTCCCCTACACCTATCTCACCCGTTCGGCCTATCCTCGCCTTCTCCACCTTCCCCACTGATCCTCCCCTCACTGCGAAATGTTTATGTGCGGTGAGCGGTGACACTGTTGTATGAGACAACGTTACCGGTGTTAAAACACTCTTCTTTCAATTTGGTTTGAGCAGACTATTTATGTTCTCTAGCTCTTCTCTTCCGTTATCTTTGCAATGATACCACTTATGCCTGCAACAAGGGACCGGCTGACAACAATTTGAGAGCCTTCTTTGAATTACAATCAGAAATAGGCCTGCTCGCACGCAATTTAGTTTTCGTACAAGTCAAAGCAGGAAAAAATACCTTTCACATATGCATGTGGAACCAAACATAGAAATAATCTTAGCTGCTTCTCGATGCAGCTTAGGAAAATCTTCCTTCGAAACATTCTCGTAGAATTTGAGCAAAGCCTTTGTATTGGAATATATATATATATATATATTTGATTAACTTATCACATAATTATTGTCCCACGGATTAAGCATTTGGCTTTATCGTCACTACTGACGAAGAAATACGAAAGTTCCCAGTTCGATTGAAATGGACTTTCGGAAGTCTTTGCTTTCTTTGAAACAGGTTGTTCCATTATTATGTTGTCTTGCGCTTATCTATTTCACTGATAAACAAGCCGGCTACCGCCGAACGCTTCGTCGCTCTCAGCGCACTACACCATCCGAGTCAAGTCGAGTTGAGTCGAGTCGGAACGATGCACAGTGCACCGAGTCTCTGCGCCTCGATATGCACGCGTGAGATTTTGAGCGCTTGAGAGGCCCTGACCTAGATGAATAAATGTTAAAGATTTATGATATAAGGAGGATATAATGCGTAGAGTAGACTATGGCAAACAAATGAAATCTTCCAGCAAAATAAATTTAATTAACAGATGTAGAGATATGCCTAATAGGTATAAGTTTGTGAAGTATTGCGATGACCGTAGCAGTGCATGAAAATGAAACACAGAAAATAACTGATGAAGAAAGGAAGGAAAATTAAGAAAGACATAAGGAAGTTGTGAAATTCGGTGTTACTTAACAATGTTTAAAGTTATGTGGCTGAATAAAATCGTAAGAGATACCCAATCATGTTTCTGACGGAAAAAAGGATTTGATCCAGAAACACCCACAACTTGGTTCATTTTAATTTTGAAGCGAAGTACGGTGGGGTGGCGGAGTAAGTATCACAATGAGAGTGCAAGGCAAAACAATTGTATATGACAAACAAATTAGAGTAACCGTATGATGCAGTATTACTGTGGAGAACAATCGATAACTTGTGACCTGCATTTAGTGCTGCCACCCTGTGAACAGATTCCCTGTCTATTGTTTACCCAGTCTTCCATTCAAGTATGAAAATAAATTCGAAATTTATCCAACGTCTCCCTTGATAAATTATTCCAATCCCTGATTCAGGTCCCAATAAACGAATATTTTCCCCTAATTGTCTCCTTGGATTCGAATTGTATAATCATATTATGAACTTTTCTACTTTTAAAACCACCACAGAAACGTATTCTTCTCTTAACGTCATTCCAGCTCTTTTCTCTACTGACTGCTTGGAACGAACCGCTTAGTTGAGCAGCTCGTCTCCTTACCACCAAGTCTTCCCGGCCCTTAGTGTGCAACATCTTCGTACCACTACTCTCTTGAACTGATCATCCTGCATTTTTTGGATGTTTTGTAACTCTCGTATCACGCAACCCTGGCGAGGTTCCCATACACTGCAACCGTTCTCTAATATTCTGGTCTTATCAGAGACTTGTATGCCCTCTTCATTACATCCTTACCATAGTTACTAAATACACACAAAAGCACATCAAGAAATCTGTAACCTTTACTTACAACCTCGTTAATATGATTAACCCACTGAAAATCCAGCCTTATATTAATATCTGGGTACTCACAGTGATCTCATGAGATTCCAACACTTGATCAACACAGTCATTGGTAAATTGATGGGAATAGGATGGAACGGACATCTGCAACAATCCACTCTACGGTCTGATGAGCATTGCAAAGATAACTGCAGTCATTATTGTTATTATTCTTTCATTCTTTCTCCGTTAGGGTGTTCTAGGGACCACATGAAAATTTTCACGCTCCATCCATTGTTGTTCCTTCTTTTTCCTCAAATTTTTCTTCATCTGCTCACTATGTCTCCTTTTCCTCTCCTAGGACCATCTTGAGCATGGCTTTTTTTCCCTCTCGGCCTTATAATCCTTCCATTTTTAACACTTTCTTTCTAAAATTCTCTCTTTGTTGCTAATGAATCCAGGCTGTTTTTGACTACTTATTCCAAACATATTTGAGATCTTTCTGGTTAAACTGTTTTCATCCATTCTGTATACTGAGAATCTACAGCCTGTTTCCAGTCATTCGACCGGGTCAGGAATGGAATGAATGAACCCCCCATCTAGCGACCGAGGATAGGAATTGTACAGGCTGCCGAAGCCTGTCGCACTCCTCTGGGGCAATGATTAATGAATGATAGATGAAAATGAAATGATAAAGTGAGTGTTGCTGGAATGATATGTGACAGGCAAAACCGGAGTACCCGGAGATAAAGACTGTCCGCCTCCACTTTTTTCAGCACAAATCTCACATGGAGTGACCGGGATTTGAACCACGCAACCCAGCGGTGAGAGGCCGGCGCGCTACGCCTGAGCCATGGAGGCTTTGGCCCATTCTGTATAAATATCCAACATTATTATTATTATTATTATTATTATTATTATTGTTATTATTATTATTATTATTATTATTATTATTATTATTATTATTATTATTATTATTATTATTATTATTATTGTTATTGAGAAAGCGGGGGAGGATTGGCTCCAGTTATATGGTCATGCCATGCGAAAGATCGGCAATTCAGTAATAAAGGCGGCCCTCCAGCTTAAATTAGGTGGGTGCCAACCACAAGGGAGACCGCTGAAACGGTGGATTGATAACATTATGAAAAAAATGCGAGTTGCGTCTCTCAACTCTAGAGTCATATTAGACAGGGCCAAATAGCGAAAATGTAGCTGAACAGCGAATTCCATTTGAGGCGGAAAATGTTAGGAAAGCGAGAGAGAGGGAATATAATAGTATTAGTATCTGTAGGAAGAGGAGAAAGAAGTTTAGAGAGAGCGACTGTTGAACATGTATGTAGATAAACTGGCTTTAGCTTTAATTACTCTGATCACAAAAGAACCAATCCTAACGGCAAAAAACTGGTGTCCATTTGCGAAAATCATAACCTGCAGGTCATGTCGACCCACTTTCGCCATCTACCCAGAAAACAAATGACTTGGCGTTCTCCCGTCCAAGCTCTCGGAGAGTTCCAAATTGATCATGTTGCGATCTCCAGGAGAAACAGCCCGGAGATTATGAATGTCAAGGTAAAGAAAGGCATCAATGTGGCCTCAGATCATTATATGTCTCTTATCAAATTCAAACTAATTCCCGCAAACACAAGGAAGACAACCAAACAGATCACACGCTTCGACAATGATAAACTTCGGCAAAGGGTCGAGGAGTTCCAGGAGAAGGCTAGACCAAATGACTGTGACTTTAACAACGCCAAAAGTCTCCTTGTTGAGGCCGCCAAAGACGTTGCAGAAATCAAGAGAAGCAAAAAGCATGCCTGGTAGAATAGTACCTGCGAATTAGTCCTCCAAGAAAGACTCAATGCGTGGAAACAGTACAACTCTACGAAATCAGAAAATGTTTGGGAGACCTACAAAACCCAACGTGCCCAAGCAGCTAGGGTGTTCAGAACTGAGAAACGTAAATACGAAAAATCTCTCATTGAAGAGATAGAACAAAACTTTAGGAAGAATGAAAGCAGAGAGTACTACAGAGCCTTCAAACGCAAACTCACTGGCTATAAACCACCATCTCTATGCTTTGAGCGAACGGACGGCACACTGGCGACGTCAAATGAAGAAAATTGCAGCATTCTGGCAGATTACATCAAGAATTTACTTACTTGCTCTAAACCGCAAAGCACCATTGAGACCAAGGAACCCTTACTCAGGTACCCAGATTCCAGACCACCCGACAGAGATGAAATCAAGCGCCACATTGCCCGTCTCAAAAATAACAAAGCGCCGGGGGAAGACTCAGTAGTAGCAGAACTATTGAAATATGCCCCAGAAGAATCACTTGATATCTTGCAAAAGCAAATAGAAGAAATTTGGAACAAGGAGACCCTACCCGAAGATTGGAAAATAGCTCTGATCCATCCATTACACAAAAAAGGCAGCATGAAGAACATCAACAACTACAGAGGAATATCTTTGCTACCCGTGACTTACAAAATTCTATCACTTGCCATCCTGGAGCGTTTGGAAGCACAAGTCGAACATCAAATAGGTGAATACCAAGGAGGGTTCAGAAAAGGTCGCTCAACAGCTGAACAGATCCAAAATCTCAAAACGATCATCAGATATTGTACACTAAGGTCCAAGCAGTGTGTGTCTGTCTTTGTGGACTTTAAGAAAGCGTACGACTCCATTGACCGGGAAGTCCTGCTAAACATCTTAAATGAATTTGGAGTTGATTTGAAATTGCTGGCATTAATTAGAGCCACCCTGACCGATACAAAATCCAAGGTGAAGTTCCACGAATGTCTCTCGCATTCCTTTGACATCAAAACAGGTGTCCGACAAGGTGATGGGCTATCCCCGATACTCTTCAACTGTGTTCTTGAAAAGATCATCAGAACCTGGCGGGTGAGATTACAGGAAACAAACTACAGTCCATTGAGAATAGAAACCAAATCCAAGGGGATCGCAACAGACTGCTTAGCATTTGCCGATGATATTGCTGTTCTCTCAACCGACATAGAAACCGCTAGAGCTCAAGTTGAAATTTTAAAGGAAATTGCCGAACAAACTGGTTTGCAGATATCGTTTGAGAAAACAGAAGTAATGACTAACATCAAAGAGGCTCCACCAAAACTCCATACAAAATACGGGGACATCACCCGAGTGGACAAATTCAAATACCTGGGTGAGATCATCATGAAAAATGGACTGGACAAAGAAGCACTTCAGGAGCGAGTACGCAAACTGGAAATAGCCTACCAAACATCCCGCACAATCTACAACAAAAAATGCCTTTCCCAGAACACCAAGATACGTCACTATGAAACAGTTCTAAAGCCAGTAGTTCTATATGCAGCCGAAACCCTGTCTCTAAATTCCAACAAAGGACTCCTTGAAGAACTGGAGAAAAGAGAACGCAAAATTGTGAGAGGAATCTTGGGATCAAAGTACAGAAATGGAATCCATCAAAAGAGATCCAACAAGGAAGTCTACAGCAAAATAGAGAGAATTATCGACACAATCAGAAAAAGACGGGCACGATTTTACGGTCATCTGAAAAGAATGGACAGAAGAAAGTTAACTAAAGAAATCTTTCACTTTTTTGATTCAAACCCCAAAACCACAATTCCCTGGTTTAGAAATACCAAAGAAGACCTGCAAATGCTACATATCTCAGCTGAAGACGCCTTTGACAGAGATCTCTTCCGCAAGAAAATATTGACGAACGGGCTAAACCGAGACGAGCAACTGAAGAGAAGACACGGTGCCCCTTGGACAGAGGAGCGTAAGTAGGCCCACTCACAAAGAATGAGGGAAATTTGGGCTCTAAAGAAGGCCAAGTTCAGTGTCAAATGCAACAAGACTTAACGTGGTCCTTGATGGCCCCAGCGAATTATATAATAATAATAATAATAATAATAATAATAATAATAATAATAATAATAATAATAATAATAATAATAATAATAATAATAATAATGCCGCAACTACAAAGCCCCAGAACCTCTGAAATGTTGTCAGCTAGGCTGCTTACCTACAAATGTCAAAGCTTCAAATTCATGCCGTCTAGCAACGAAAGCTGAATTCTTCTTGACTCCATGGTTAAGCTAAATTCATTTCACCGGGTGACACTAATTGCACCTCCAGAGTTACATCTTTAACTTGCCAACAACAATTATATGTAGTACTAACGATTTTGGCCACCCTTCCGATGTTGACCACCTTGGATAAAATCGAACTTGCGAACTTGGAATCGTGGGTCATACACTCGACCGCTGTTTCGCGGAGGCATCAAATATGCTGAATATTGCAGTGCATCAGCAAAACGTGAATGTGACTGAGATGGAACAATTTAATGCTAAATGTGTGCTCCGTTTACTCTTTATTCAATTATTTTAATGGATGTGGGGGACGAGTCTGGATTATTGTCTGTAATACGAGCAGAAATGTCACGCTCTGGTAAATAACATCTCTTTATATAATTCACTGTGTGTTGCCACAGGTAATCGGCGTACCCAAAGCAGCAGCTTGTGAAATTTTGAGCGTCTGCACACAACGGCTGACATGTGTCACTTTTTTATATTTGGACAGTACTTTGCCTCCGTATCAGTGTATTAATTATTTCAGATTTAAAACAAGAAAACTTGTCGCTTTACGTGCTGTTGCTATCGTGATCAAAACCATGACATCTCCAGCTTTATATCAAATAAAATCCACGGGGATGTGACTCTCATTTCAAATATTCAACACGCATTGCACATAGTTTGAACCACGGCTATCAGCGATGACAACACTCATCCGGCAAGACTCCGCGTTTCATATTTAGTATGATTCCATATGTTTGGCATACATGATTTAAAACCTTGTCATTCTAGCTTTTAAGGCCCAAAATTACTGCCCTAGCCGAATGGCCAGAAATTTGGCAAAATTCCAGTTGTTTGGTTACACCTCAGAAGTTTCAAACATCAACAGGAATTCTGATTACCGTGTACTGTAGAAGATTACCTGAACTTCACTGCGTTGTATAAAGCACGTCGTTACTTATAGGCCTAGATTTGTCAATGGATTGTAATGTTTGATTCAGTATTTTGTTATTAAGACTTACTGTAAATGTTAATTACGCAATACTGAACATCAGAATAAAGAACTGTTTTTGACAAAACCAGATTCTAAAAATATGCTGGAAGACTAAAGTAGTTGGCATCCTGAAACCTGGGAAAGTACCATCTAACCCCAAAAGTTATCGACCTCTTTCATTTCTGTGTCGCCTTTATAAGGTATTCGCAAGGTTTATTTTGAACCAACTGGCCCCTATGATAGATAGTTTATTAATATCTGAACAAGCAGGCTTCAGAGCACAAAGGAATTGCACAGCACAAGTAGCCAGCCCATTTAACTCAACACACACCGGATGCTGTTAGGGGCGCGCAGCTGTGAGCTTGCATCCGGGAGATAGTGGGTTCAAACCACACTGTCGGCAGCCCTGAATATTATTTTCCGTGGCTTCCCATCTTCACACCAAGCAAATGCTGGATCTCTACCTTGATTAAGGCCACGACCGCTTCCTTTCCACTTCTAGGCCTTTCCTTTCTCACCGTCGCCATAAGAAATGTCTGTGTTGGTGCGACGTAAAACAAAATATAAAAAAACTCCGTGCATAGAGGACGGATTTGAAATAAGTGAGGTGAGTGGAGTTGCTTTTATTGATTTATCTTCATCCCATTGTACTTTTCAACATCGTATAATACTCCAGAAGTTCTACAACATGACACACGATGACACATGGAAATAATTGGAATTTTATTAAAAAACAACCGTAGGTTATTTGTTGAATTTCAAGGAGGATGAAGTCGTTGGAGAAACCAAAAGAATGGCTTGCGCCAAGGAAGTCCCTTGTCCCCTATGCTGTTTAATATAGGATACACGAACGATTAACCAATACCTGATACGTGCAAATGCACTTGCTGTTGCCCGATTGTGGGTGGAGATTATTTAATTTTATTCCCTTAGCGATGAAATTACTCAATTGTTATTTGATAATGCAGATTCCAATATTTTACACAATTATGTTATGTTAAAATGCGTATAGCTTCTCACTCGAGTAAATAAATAAATAAATAACAATTACCGTATTTTTACGTGTTCAAGCGACCGTCAGTCGTGTAGCATCTCCCTCGGTAGTTCCTGAAAAGTATGACTAAGCCAGCTCGGGGACTTCCCTGCCGGCCCGAGGATATGCCGCGGTCCCTCCTCTATTTTATTTTTCCTTTCACCTGGTTTCTTCGTGCGCTTTCTCGAAGGTGGAACGGGAATGTTCCGTCTCTAGCCGAGTTCTGAATATTCTAGTAACCCCTCACTGAGTTTTAAATACAAGGCCGCCACAAACGAGGTATTGTTGTTGCGTCAAGATTGTCGAATGACTAGCTGGACTGGGACGGCTGTTGACTGCCGTCAGTGTGCTACCGGAGTGAGAATATCGTCACTTACGGATCGGAAGACCGTGTGTGTGTGTGTGTGTGTGTGTGTGTGTGTGTGTGTGTGTGTGTGTGTGTGTGTGTGTGTGTGTGTGCGTGCGTGTGTGTGTGCTTCCGTGGAGTGAGGACAGGCGTAGAGTCAGCGACTGGAGCCTGTGTGCTGAACACTGATGTAAGTAGGATTGGAACAATGTTAACTGCCGTTGTAGTGAGAAGTAATGTCCTGCTGTCAAAAACTGTTGAGCTGATGATGCTCTTTATTTGTTCACTGTGTTTGACTGTGTGAATTACAGGACTTTCTCTGGAGTCGAACCAAGGAAGAATCATCATCTGTTGTGTGGTGAGTAGCCCTGTATTCAAACCGAGTTGTCTGCACGCAGCCGCTGTGTGGGGTGACTGGACTTGGTGGAGAAGTAAAGCGAGCCTGTCAGTGAGGATTATAGCCCTCTCAGGTAATACCAACGAGCCGGACCACCTGCTGTGTGAAGCGAACAGAAACTTGTAAATGGCCAGCACTTGAAGACCTCCTGGAATAAAGTTGTAACCAACAAAATAGTATTTTTTTCAGGAGAGAGGAAAATTATTTTTGGGTTTATTCCGTAGTATACACTACTTGAACCAACTGCATATGCAATATTTTATTTTTATAACTTACGTTTTAAAAATTATGTATGAATGGAAATTGATACAAAGGAAAATAACATGCAAGTATATCTTACACCTGTACATAACAGAAGAAAATGTTTGTATATGCAGGTGGAACAAAAATGATAGCAAATAAAATAAGTGCAATTACAAAAAAAAAAAAAATAACGAAAAAGTCAAGAAAATTTTTAAAAATATATATGAGATTTCGTCTATGGTCTTTATTTAAATGATTTAGTACACCCCGTGATAAACCAACACAAGCACTGACTGATGTTCCATCCTTACACCACGGAGGACAAAGTTCTGCTGGCTGTAAACCTGCTTGAAGTACAAATGTAAGACATAAGATGACACCACAGTATAGAGGTGTTTTGATACACACTATTTTCACTAAGATCTCAGTTTTCAAACATGTGTTGGTTACATCCTTATTCCGGGGAGGTCTTCAGTCAGTGAGTTTGGTCTTTCTTGGTCGAATAGAATTCTGTGTGTACATATGTGTGTGTTTATTTGGTCATCCTTAAATAAATTACAGTGGTAAAACAGACGGTGTGTTATTCGTAACAAAATCATTTGTTCTTCAAGCCGTAGGTGTTGTCACAGTAATCCAGCTCTTGATATTTCAGATCGTATTAAGAGTCTTTCTTCTCTAATTCAAATAACGGTTAGTGTTTCAGCTTTTATAATTCATGTTATAATTTAACAATGGCGTTTAGGTTACCACCTTATGTTTCTATTCGCTGTTTTCATAACGGTAAAATTATTAAATTAGAATTGAATTCTGACTTAAGAACATAATCTTAAAGCAAGGGCAGTTTACAAAAGCTGCAAGAAGTTTCAATTAAATGAAATACGATAAACAGCATTCGAAAGATAGCAATGAGATCGATTCTACTACACGGTAAGCGACAAAGAGGTGGTCCACGTATTACAGGATGAAGAATATTATCTTACTAAACATCAAGAAGTGCTGAGCTTGTAGCGAAAACTTGTAGCCCAATGAGCTACTTAGAATGGAATGACCTATGCATATCACTCATGGGCTGGAATATTGGCATAACTAAAAAAATAAGATAAATAAGTTCCAATTATCCCTTAGGAACTCAATCAATCAATCAATCAATCAATCAATCAATCAATCAATCAATCAATCAATCAATCAATCAATCAATCAACCAATCAATCAATCAATCAATCAATCAATCAATCAATCAATCAATCAATCAATCAATCAATCAATCAATCAATCAATCAATCAATCAATCAATCAATCAATCAATCAATCAATCAATCAATCAATCATCTGCACTTAGGACTGTCGTCCACGTGACAGATTCCTTTTCCATTGATCATCTAATCTTTTCCTTTTTTTCAAAGAACTTGAAAATTTGTTGAACATTTACAGTGATAAATTATTCCAATCCTTTTTTTTTCGTATTTGCTTTACGTCGCACCGACACAGATAGGTTTTTATGGCGACGATGGGACAGGAAAGGCCTAGGAATGGGAAAGAAGCGGCCGTGGCCTTAATTAAGGTATAGCCCCAGCATTTGCCAGGTGTGAAAATGGGAAACCTCGGAAAACCATCTTCAGGGCTGCTGACAGTGGGATTCGAACCCACTATCTCCCGAATGCGAGGTCGCATCTGAGCGCCCGTTACCGCACGGCCAACTCGCCCGGTATTCCAATCCTTTACTCCCCGTCCAAAATGAATATCTGGCCCAATTTAACCTTATTATGATGATTAGTATGTGATGTTATGATGTATTTTATTTATTAACTCCACTAAAGCTTATTCATCCACGAATGTCTGCAATGCGGAAATCGAGAGATTAATTTATGAAGTAAAGAACAAATGAACTCAGTTAATAATAATGTTATGAAAAATTGTCTCCTCATCCTCCTCGCCGTAACCATGTCATATAGGTTTCGAGATGTGCCACTCATGAGACACTGCTTCCCTATATATTATGTTAGACTACTTTGAAAGTTTGAGGCCTGTAACAATGGGACGAATTTGCAGACGATGCTGGATTCTGCAGGAACTCTATATTCGTTGAGTTCTGCCACTGTTGTAGCCTATGAGCGACATACGTATACAGATAAAAGTTTTCCACTCTAAGACAATATATTTTCATGGATAAGGGAATACTGTAAGACAATGAGTGGCATGTGTGGGTTTTTTTATGAAAGAGATTGACCTTTGAACTTATGATTTCATCGAGGACATAAGGGAGTTTAACATCACGTTTCCTTATTATCCTCTTTTTATTGATATGCTGCCAATATTAATGCTTTGTTAAACTTTGAATATATAAAACTACGTAAATTTAAGTCGTTATCGAACTCATGTGACTTTGACTAAATCTGCAAATTAGCTGTCATAAAAGTTTGGTAGTTTGATTTACCATTATGTACTGAAAATGTATTTTAACCACCATGCTCAGAGTAAAGATTTAGCTAATCTTCTTGCTATTCAAAAGTGAATTCGGAATCTTCATTTTAAAGTTTCAAAATACAGCCATATTAATATGTTAAACCCATTATATAGTCACAATTCAGTACAAACTGAGTCATATTATTACTTAGAGGACATTTGCTTATGTTGGCGGATTCAAGGTATCAGTATCCTAACTGGGCTCAGCTAGATCTGAATATAGGAATATTTCATCTTGAGATGGACTATGATGATAATAATAATGTTAATGTTTTTTACGTCTCACTACCTACTACTACGGTTTATGGAGACGCCGAGGTGCGGGACTTTTGTCCCACATGAGTTCTTTAACATGCCAGTAAATACACGACATTGGGGTGACGAATATGAGCACCGTCAAATACCAGGATCCAACCTGTCAATTTGGGTTCAGAAAGGCTGTGCCGTATGTGTCTGAGCCACTCAGCCCTGATGGAGTACGTTCCTTTGTGTATAATATGTATGTATTTCGTATTAATGTGCCTACTTCGAATACGTTTTATATCGTAAGACCAATAAATGCATTCCTTCAGAGCAGGTAACGGGGTCGATCGAAGCCAAAATCTGTTTCCAATTTTATAATTTACGCTAACATTTGTCCAACAACCATTAAGAGATTTATCAAATTATTCCAGGTAAATACTCTTCGAACTTTCCCAACGCTTAATATTTATATAAATATACTCTACGGCCTCGACCCTTGGACCTGATGAATATTTGTTTTCATATTTTCATACGTACATTATTGTGTTCAGCACACAGTTTACATGGAACCTGACATCCCAAGCTCCAAACTATCTTACATAACAATCATTAAGAGCTGATATCCACCTCGGCTTCGTGCTCCTTAAGGGTGATATCTGACCTTCATATCTCTGGAGTAGTCTACGTATAGCTTTCATTGCACGCAACCTCACCTGTTCCGTTATGAATTTCTCAATAACGTGTTACCAGAATGAATGGGAAGTAAGATAGTAAAGGGCCATAATTCATTATTAAATTGCCCCTTATACACTGTAAATTGTATCCCTGAGGATAGGAAAAATCTATCTAACGTATACAGAATCTACAGTATTTTCATTCATTTATTCGTTCATTAATTGATATTATAAAGTATTATCATTAAATCTGCTGACGTGGAACGAACCGAATTCCCAGAAACTTCACTCAGTGAAGG
The DNA here is from genome assembly GCF_040414725.1 of Anabrus simplex. Taxonomy (NCBI): domain Eukaryota; kingdom Metazoa; phylum Arthropoda; class Insecta; order Orthoptera; family Tettigoniidae; genus Anabrus; species Anabrus simplex. The sequence goes on from NC_090270.1 coordinate 240,707,540, forward strand.
AGGGTCTAAGAAAACGAACACATGTTTCGGCTTATCCGTAGGCACTAGATAGGTTCGAAGAGACTGAGATCGAAATTCCCTACGTGCTTTATGTGCCTTTTAGTGCGTAACTATTCCAACCGACGCGGTGGCGCCGCGGCGATCAATTAATTGTTTGTTTTTGTTGATGTTGTTTGATTTATCTACTTATGTTCATTGACGGGTTCTACAAGAATATCTCTTATCAAGCTAATGGATACAAGGGCGTTATGTTGATTGTAAAATTACAACTGGGTTTCAGAATAAGTGTTATGCACTTATTACATCGTCCTTGCTGGTACAAAACTTACTATGTGATAATATTTTTGGAGATATACTGACCCGCAGCATGACCATTATGAAGAGCGAGAATGCCTTCACAATATTCACACACAATATTGCACGTTAGATGACAGAACATTCATCATCATCATCATCTGTTTACCCTCCAGGTTCCGTTTTTCCCTCGGACTTAGCGAGGGATCCCACCTCTACCGACTCAAGGGCAGTGTCCTGGAGCTTCAGATTCTTGGTCGGGGGATACAACTGGGGAGTATGACCAGTACCTCGCCCAGGTGGCCTCACCTGCTATACTGAACAGGGGCCTTGTGGAGGGATGGGAAGATTGGAAGGGATAGGCAAGGAAGAGGGAAGGAAGCGGCCGTTGCCTTAAGTTAGGTACCATCCCGGTATTTGCCTGGAGGAGAAGTGGGAAACGACGGAAAACCACTTCCAGGATGGCTGAGGTGGGAATCGAACCCACCTCTACTCAGTTGACCTCCCGAGGCTGCGTGGACCCCGTTCCAGCCCTCGTACCACTTTTCAAATTTCGTGGCAGAGCCGGGAATCGAACCCGGGCCTCCAGGGGTGGCAGCTAGATGACAGAACATTTCCGGCCAAAATTCTAAGCAAAAATATTTCACATAGGAGGTTTTGTCCTGGCAGCGACGATATATCCTATACATGTGTGTGTGTGTGTGTGTGTGTGTGTGTGTGTGTGTGTGTGTGTGTGTGTGTGTTTCTTTCAGAGATTAGAATGTTTTGTAAGTTCATACTTATATTAACCATTCAGGGAGGTACTGTACATTTCCTTGGGTGGTACCGATCGTAGAAACATTCGAAACCTAGAAATTTTTTCACACCACGAGCATCGCGTGGAGACAGGTTTGCCAAAGTTACATTTATAGGTGGGAATATCACACAGGAAAGAAACGCCTTTAATATTACTGAAGATTTCACTTGTTGGCAATATAGTTGCGGCAAACCACGCGTGTGTTCGCTTATTTCCACCTCTCGTTCACTGAGAAATTTTCTGGCAAATCGGGTTGTTTCCCTCGTGAGTTCTGTACGGATTACTTCTCAACATCACGGAGCAAGTTGGCCGTGCGGTTAGAAACGCGCAGCTGTGAGGTTGCATTCGGGAGACTGTGGGTTCGAACCCCACCATCGGCAGCCTTGACGATGGTTTTCCGTGGTTTTCCAGTTTCACACCAGGGAAATGCCGGGGCTGTACTTTAATTAAGACCACGGTCGCTTTTATCCCACTCCTAGCCCTTTCCTATCCCATCGTTGCCACATGACATATCTGTGTCGTTGTGACGTAAAGCCAATTGTAAAAAAATAGAAAAAATCTCTCTATAACTCAAAATAAGAATTGCACAATTTTTCGTTCGCAAAATTTTTAAGACTCAGCTCCCTTTATCTTATCTTTCTTTCATGTAAACATTGGGTATCTGCTATTCTGTCTTGCTTGATCTTCTTTCCCCCTGAAGCATTTCGTCTTTGCGCCTGCAAAAGCCGCGAGGTGAATTATTGCAGCTTAGAACTTGCCGGTAATGTTCTATCATCTAAGATTCAATAACGTGCGAGCGATTTTAAAGAATTATTCGCTCTTTGTATGCCACTGTCTTCTGATTGTATCGTACATGGACGTATAATTTTTAAGCAGTCATCTTTGCACACTCTGGTATCGAATATGAATTAGCATGACCAACCAAGAACCGGTGAAGTACACAGCCGAAGAGGCTCACCCGGCGAGTGTTCTGGAACACGTACTTAATACATAAAAGCCAACTACACTGGAGAACATTTAGAGACAAAATGTCCATGGAATTTTTTCCATTGGTGATGCGCCTGAAAAACAGTCGATATAATTAAAATACCAGCCTGGTTTTTCAGACCATTATTTTGAACTAGAACTTAGTTTTGCGTGTGATAATTCACTCTGAGAATGTTCGTGCAATATTTCATGAAATTACACCCTGCACTTTAGACGGGATGTCGTTTCGGTAGCCAGACAGACACACTTCATTTCATTTTTATACACACGGTGTGCTGCAACGTGTCCGTGGTTGACAGACTGGGTCTGCCACAGGAAACCGAATTTAAATACATATGATGAGCTTCACTTGGCGATGGAGGTAACCATTTATCAATTATTTTGGTTTTGGCGTACAAAACAGGCACAAGTTCTGTAAATACCTAAATATCAGTGGCCGTCACCAGTACTGATAGTTACTCGAAAATTAAAATAACTTTATATTTGAATTCAATATATAAAATATCCTCATAATCATTCGTTTTGCTCATTGCTGAGTGTCGTGAACACATAACTCTGACATTTTGTGTGTTGCAGCCTTGACGAGAAGCCTCCATCCAGAGCGGTTTTCAGCTTTCCGTAATATGATCTGAAGAGGTAGGCCAGTGATCATCTTCGCCTGACCTTGCGGTTCTTCCCCGTGGTCTACTGCCTTCAACTTTGCCTCGCAAAATGGTCTTTTCCCAATTCTCTCCTTCGCTTGTGAAAATGTGGCCAAAGAACTGGAGGTAACACTCACCCACACGGGAAGATAGACGTTTCTTGATGCTCAGTTCATTCAGAATGGAAACATTGGTTCTTCTTTCCGTTCAGGGTACACGCAGCATTCTCCGCCAACACCACATTTCAAAGGCATCAATTAGACTTTTGCCTATAGCATTCGCGCTCCAAGTCTTTCAGCCGTTCAAAAGGACTGAGAACACTAGTGATTCCACCAAGTGTATCTTCGTAGCTTTTGATATTGTCCGGTTCTGCCTGATCTTAGTGAGTTTAACTATTGCCCCACGACCTAGAACAATACGCCCTCTGATCTCTATTTCCCATCTTTCCAGTGTCATTTTTGACTGACCCCAGGTATACAAATTCCTTTACTTTCTCCACGTCATTTTGACATCCTGTAAGCACGATTTGACCTTGCCGATCAGCTACCATTAGTTTGGTTTTTTCATGTTTATCTCTAGACTATAGTGAAGGCTCATATACTTCACTCTTGTAAATAGGTTAGTGAGTTCCTCTTCACTTCCAGCGAGAAGGGGAGGGTCATCTGCGAAGTGCAGGTTGCTAATTTTTCTGCCGCCAATCGAAATTCCACCATTCCAGCCATCGAGAGCTCTCAAGAAGGCACAACCTGCGTGGATGTTCTAGAAGTGAGGTGATAATATACAACCTTTCCTTGCTCCATTTTTGTCACTATGACAATGTCTGAGAGACCACCATCCACCTTTATGATTGCTGCATGGTTTTTTATAGGAACCATTCAGTAACTATAATAAATGCAGAGGAACCGCAAATTCCTCTATCTCCTGCCACAACTTGTCCCACATAACGAAATCATTGACTTTTGGCGTGATTGAACGAAAAATAAAGATATATCATCGCATTTTAATTTTTTCCTTGTTTTTCCTGATACAGTCAGGGAGGCCCTGTATCTGCAAGTCGAGTTTTCAAGTGACGTGTTCGCTATTCCCCATCCACTACTACCGGTCCTACGATCTGTCTGATCTTTCCTCTCTTTGAATTCCAGTACTTCAGTCTAGTCTTTCTGTTTAGTGACACACTTCAAGTAACACAGGGGCCGATGACCTTAGATGTTCCTTAGATGTTAGGTCCCCATTAAACAACAAGCATCACGATCATCAAGGAATACAGTACTTCCGGGCGGGGATCTGTTCTGTAGTGTTTCAGCTTGAGATTGTATGACAGGTACCGCTTCTAGCGGAGAAGGCTCCTTTTTCTGTCGAGTTGGGTTCAATCCAATCTTCAAGTTACCTAATTTTTTCCATTAGCTTGATTAAACCCGGTTCTAGTGGCATCTCTCTGTTAGCCTCGATAATTTGGGTGAAGTACTTAACTTTTCTTTAGTGGAACTTGAAGCTTCTCTATGGCCCGCCTGCCTTCTGAGACAATTGAACTGGATTGCATTCATTTACCTACATTCAGCGATCAGGAATATGTCGTCCGGAAAGACCAGGCAATGTACAGTCAACCTTTCTCTTTTATGACTGTGGTAGACCCCCCACCCCTCTCTAACGACTCTAAGTTTACCAGTTCCTTACGCCATTCTCTCACAATTTGTTTCAAGGAGGTATTTGAATCGGAGTGAGGAAAGTCCTTCGCCTTGTTTGATCCATGTTCTTCCTCGAAGACTTCCGATATTTCACCTCTGAATTTAACAATGGTTTATCAGAGTTTGTTGAATGGATCTTCACGTTTCGTTGTCTAGTCCTTGTTGTTCGAGCATTTAAATAAAGGTTTAACATTAATACTCGCCGTCCTCATATCCTGCACATGGAATAACGCTAACTTTCTGCTCCATCACACGGACTCTAACGGCTACTTGCATGCTGAATCGCGAAAGCCGGCTACAGATGTGCCACTGAAAGTAGCTTACAGATATGTCAGTGAAAGCAGCAAACGCACATTGGCAATAAACTAAGGCATGCAGTTGTAGGCCACAGTAAATTGTTCCAGGTTACAGGGGAAAAACAATGAATATTAAGAAAATGGAAAAATGAGGTGATGAAGGGATGAACCATGAATGTCACTGCAAAGGTATGGAATAAAAATGAATGTCATCATGTTACAGTGATATTTTCTTTCTTCTCTGTATAATAATGCAAGAGTTGGCAGGGTGTAATGTGACAGAAACATGGCTTTTCTAAACCAGAAGGCTCCATCGGGGTGGAATTACAAAATTTTGCAAGCACGCACGAAAGAACAACCATTCGGTGTTTTTTCTTGTGAAAGCCAAAACATATTTTGTCGTGGACTAAATTTCTGACACCATTATACATAATAAAGTGTATTTTTCCAGAAAGACCAATAAGATGATTGGTCATAGAACACGCCTTGTGCACTGCCAACTAAGTTATAGTGGTACACGTCTCACTGCAGCAATTGCACCAAAGATATAAACGCGTAAATCTCTGGGTTTTCATCCTCATGAATTCTGACTGCCGGATCCTCTGTATGAGGAACTGTAACCCAATATTAATGCCAAGTATAAGCACTTCTTTATGTTGAAAAACGTATGTAGCAATGATGCTCAAGCCTTTTTTAAAAATCATTACCACATTGTAAATAAGTGCAAGATGAATGAACATGCAGTTCCAACGTTCGTTTCCAAAGTTTAAATACACTAAGAACATTGTTAATCATTGTATTATTGTGCTACTCTTGACATTCATTGTTTTCCTAGTATATTGTGAAATTCATCTAGAGTGACCAACCATCCCGAATTTTAAGATATTGTGTTGATGTACGGCACGGGACGTCATTTATCCCACAATTGTTTCGTTTTCTATCTGAACGAATTTTCGTTTTATTGTCATCGGTACCAATTTTCACAATATGCGACTGTCCTCTCATCTAGTTAAAAAAAACATAGCGTCACAATTGTCAACAGTATAATCTTTGAAAGAGCCAAGAAGTATGTTATAGTATCTTTAAAGAAGCGTAACGGATGTACCTTCCGACTTAGGAAATACCGTTAGTCCGTAGCGTGGCGTGTGCGGCCATTTTGTAGCACGAGGCGCATCAATACAGAGGTGCTGTATTAACTCGATATCTTCAAATTTTTGTGACTTTTAAAATGGATTCGGCTTCGGATATTGATGACTGTGCTTCTACTTCGCCACACACACACACACACACACACACACACACACACACACACACACACACACACACACACACACACAAGAAAGCCATCATTTAAACCCCAGACGGCAAAAAGGAAAAATAAACGCGTACCTATAATTATAAAAGGAAGTGCTTGTCTGTGTGTCTGTGTGCCTGTGCGCGATGGCCAGCAAAATCTACAGCACGCAAAGATCTGAAATTTTGAACATAGGTAGAAGGAAAGGGGTCCGAATGCACCTCGAGGCCATAATTTTCATTTTCGCTTTCGTTGGTGAGTTATGAGCGAAAAACCATCGGAAAACGTGCATTGGGATATGACAATCCAACGTGCTGTCACCAAGATAGAGTCGCTGTCGCTAGGCAACGTACATAAGATAGGTAGAGAACACAATATTCAAGGACCCATATTAAGTCCAGGGCGTAGGAAACCAGTTTTGGTCTTATATGGTGTGACGCTGTTGATGGTGATTCGTCCGTCGGATCTGGACGTAAAGTTTGATCTATTCGAGAGGAGTGGGCTATGTGCCGACGGCGGGTTTCATCCTCTTCATTCTTTTTATCATATACCCTAATGTTATTCATTTCATCTCATTAACTCATATGATTAGGTTGAAGTCATGAAAGTCGTCCAGTCGTAAAAATTCGCTACGAATATTCATCTAATTTCATACCCAAACCCCGTATAGAAAGGAGACAAGGGTTGGACACTTACACATTTAGAGGAAACATATATGACACAAGATAGACGATAATAATAAACAAAGAATAATACATAAATCAGTCAGGATGCCATTGTAAGTCCGTGGAATATGAAGCCATTTTCCTTCAATCCATTATGTCTGTCTGTCTATATGTCTGTGTTCATGTGTGAGATACCCAGCCAAATCCACGGCAAACAAAGATCTAAAATGATTGTAATAGGTGAGCACAGGTTTTCACCTAAGACGCATGCCTGTGTCTGAAAGCAATTCTTGCTCCAAGACATGAAGCTCAAGAATTGTCCGGTTTCCTATAAATTGAAAAGTCTATCGACACGACATGTCATGTAGATGCGGCTGTCAACTACACGACAGATATTTTGAACAATTTGGAGTAACTTGGAGTACCCTCGAACATCTTGGGGTGGACGATTGTGGCACCGATTATCCTTCTCAGGAATATGAATCCTTCCCTCTGCAATGAACACGGCTCTGAAACTGATGACGAATATTATTGAAGCCACCATCATGACTGAGCATGCCGAGGGCGAAGTAGTATTCCATTGAGTAGGAAGCCATGTTCGGCGAGCGACAGGAGGAGCCATCAGCCCGAAATATTCGGAAGTGTATATATGTATGTATGCATGCGAAGCCCAGTCAAATCTATGACACATGGAGGTCTGAAATTTTGACATAGGACAATCGCTTAAATTTGTAGGACTCCATCTTCGAAAACGGTGCTTTTGTCATTGTCAACTGTACGTGGTTGTTCAAGAGTTCGAAAGGCAAACACAATACAGCATACATCTTACCTCCAATGAAAGGACATTATTATATTTCATTCCTAAGCTCTAAGGAAACAATATATTTTGTATTATATAATATGGTCTTTTACACGGTTTTAAGGTACCATCCATCAACCCGGTATCTTAACCATAGTAACAATATAATAAAAATAATATATTTCATGCAATTTACGTCAAAAAATGTAAGTTAATAAATATAATGCTTTAATTTGCTTTTAAATAAAGAGTTTAGAAACATCTAACGGTTGAATTACTAAAATCTGGCAAAGCCGCGGGCACATGCTAGTGTGCATATAACGCAAAGAGGGAAAACAAAACGGATACTTGTCTCCTGATAGAAGTAACGTCCACAAGGCGTTTTTTAAACTTTGGAAAAAGATGTTCTGTGTTTATCATGGATGAAGGGTCTTCTTCTTCTTCTTCCTCTAATCTGTTTACCTTCCAGAGTTGGTTTCTCCCTTGGACTCAACGAGGGATCCCACCTCCACCGTCTCAAGGGCAGTGTCCTGGAGCGTGACATTGGGTCGGGAGATAAAACTGGGGAGGATGACCAGTACCTCGCCCAGGTGGCCTCTCCTGCTATGCTGAACAGGGGCTTTGGTAGGGGATTGGAAAATTGGAAGGTATAGACAAGGAAGAGGGAAGGAAGCGGCCGTAGCCTTAAGTTAGGTACCATCCCGGCATTTGCCTGAAGGAGAAGTGGGGAACCAAAACCACTTCGAGGATAGGTGAGGTGGGAATCAAACCCACCTCTACTTAGTTGACCTCGCGAGGCTGAGTGAACCCCGTTCCAGCCCTCGAACCACTGTTGAAATTTCGTGGCAGAGCCGGGAATCTAACCAGGGCCTCCGGGTGTGGCAGCTAATCACACTAACCACTACACCATGGAGGCGTGTAGGGTCTTCACATAGAAAAATATAAACTGTAAATGAAGATGAATGAAATGTATTGTTCTATGTTATGACATCAGTAAGAGTAATCTTCGTTAAAAAAGAGGGGAACTCATAAGACAATGCTTTTGTAAATGTTTCACGTTTTGCCCTTTTAAAGTTGCAGCTGAAAATGTAGCTGTTCCTTAAAATTGCGGAACACCTGGTCACCTTACATTCATTGTGTTTCATCTTTACGATCCTGTGTTACACAGGATACAACATTAAACGATACTTTATAACGAGATGTACCCACAAGTTACATTGCCTGCTTCTGATACGTAATAATCATTTACTACTCTGAAATGGAGGAATACATGAGCCAATATACGTTTCCTACAGCGTGATTTCAAACTTTGAAATTGAATTTACACAAAAGTAGAAAAATGTACATTTATTATTTTCCCCCCATACCATTCAATTACAATCAAAAGTTTAGAGAGTAGTCTTAAAAGGAAATTACCACGCTTATGAATAACAGGATAGTAAGTTTATCTTCGTTAATAACAACTACAAACGTAAACGCTGAGAAAATATTTATATTATTTCGTGCTTAAATTCAACCTAGAATTTCTTATTCCCCTTGGACCCGATGTAAGTCCACAGATCTAAAGTACTTTTAGAGTACTGATTCAAACGTATCCAGTGTGGTGTACATTATGAAATAAAATGGAAATTATGAAAGTAACTCTTATCTTATGTTGTGTAGGGAATCAAAAGATATCAATAGACTTTTAAGTTATCGCATTTGAATAATGGCGAGGGTAATTAGGGGAAGAAGTAAGAATATACAAGAGAGGACGTATAAGTCAAAGGTAAGACCTCAATTAGGGTATGGATCCGAAGCATGGAACCCTTACTAATATAACTTGCATCGAAAACTGGAAAAGATCAAAAGAAATACACAGCAATTATTTCAGAGTAATTTATGACAAAAGAGTAAAGAAAATGTTGCTGACTTAGGACTTAGAAGATTTGGGAGTAAGAAGATGAGCTGGTCGGGTATGCGGTACGTTCCCAGCTGTCAGAGGAGAGCGGGCATGGAATGACACTACTAGACAAGCAAACGTGAATATAGTTTACGAAAAGTAGGGGAGATCATGTTATTAAGATAAAATTGAAATCCAACGTGACAAATTTGGGAATATATTCTTTTATAGGAAGATTAACTTTTATCATATGTTCGGTAAATATCCAATTACTTCGAAATCATTTGAGAAAGGACTAGGCAAAATACCTACAGGAAATTTCCCACGTGGGTGACAGCGTTTTAGATTATTTATATACTAACTGATTGGCTGATGACGGTGAAAATGAGTGGGTGCGTATGAGCAAATAATCTTCTTCATTCTTGTTCTACCGCTTCTTCCAGCACGTGTGGGCTCGCGAGTGCGAACTATTTCTCACGCGTGTATTTTTCCCTATTTTACGACAGGATTCTCTTCCTGAATCCAACTCTTTTGTGGAGGGAAGTGATTACAATTCCGTGTTTCTATGGTAGTTGGTAGTGTAATGTGTTGTCCGAATATGAAAAGGACACTGTTGGGACAAACACGAACGCCCAGACTCCGAGCCAGAAGTATTAATCAGACGTGAGTAGAATACCCAATCCGGCCTGGTATCGAACCCGGGACCCTGTTAACCAAAGGCCACTTCCTTCCAACTCCTAACGCTTTCCTGTCCCATTGTGGCCATAAGACCATAACCATGTGTAGTTAAGGGAAAGAGTAGAACTTCTACACACCAAGCGAGCTAGCCATGCAGTTAGAGGAACACAGCTTTGAACTTGCATTCGGGAGACAGAGGGTTATACCCACAATCGGAAGCCCTGAAGGTTGTGAAGGGAGATTCAAATTAACTCACGTGGAAACAAATCGAATTCCTTTCTCCAAATTTAAGAAGGCTATAAGGACTATCTTTCTTTTCTCTCGATGCCCCTCTGTCAGCAGCTGCGTGACTTGAATCGTATCTGTAGTACCATAATCCTTCAGGAAGTCACATAGGTTTCATGAGATGGTAATGATGCTGCGCAGACAGGTGTCAATGACACGCTGAAATAAATTCAGCTACTCAATTATAATAGAGAATAATTGCAGTCTGTACTCTTTGAAAGTGTTATATATTCGTGTTGATAAAAGAAGCTGATAATATCAGTTCATTAATTTACGTTTTGCAGTGCTAATATAACATTATTATAAACTAATTCGTGAAAGTGCAATGTTAAATCGCGTGATATTAAATGGAACATTGCGAATTCCAACCGCTTTAATTACATAACACCATTATTCTCTGCTGTGTTCTCTCCAAACGGTGAATTAAATAACACGATATGTATTTGATCTGCAGGTGGTGCTGAGCGGGTAAAATCATGTATTTCATGAGAATTATGTAGCGGCCCAACTTGTATATTAGACTGGGAATTTAAAAAATATCCGCCTGAAAAACACGCATAGTTAAAAATGTTAGCAATTCTAAAGGCTACATTTTTTGTTTGATGTGCTGATTTCAAATATGACTAATTCATCTACCTATATTACTCAAAATATTATTATTTGAAAAGCACATAAAACTTGTACGTTCCTAATGGAATTCATTTAGCAAAATAACGTCCAGTCCTTTGACATTCACAAATTGTATTTTTAATTCGTAAAAAAGCTCTATGTGTACCGTTCATTTATTTAATTTTCCCTAAATCATCCTTTTTTATACTTTTATTGCTACGTTCTTTTTTTCTCTGATTTCTGTGAAGTCCAGGAATATTATACTTTCACATTGACGATCTACATAGCTTAGCACTTTCCGTCCTTCTTCTTTCTTTCTTTCTTTCTTTCCTTCTTTCTTTCTTTCTTTCTTCCTCAATCCATTTACCCTCCAGGGTTGTTTTTTTTCCTATGGACTCAGCAAGGGATCCCATCTCTATCGCCTCAAGGGCAGTGTCCTGGAGCGTGAAACTTTGGTTCGGGGGATACAACGGGGAAGGAGGACCACCCAGGCGGCCTCCCCTGCAATGCGGAACAGGGGCCTTGTGGGGGAAAAGGAAGATTGGGAGGGATAGACGAGGAAGGGGGTAGAAAGCGGCCGTGGCCTTATGTTAGGTACCATCCCGGCATTTGCCTGGTGGAGAAGTGGAAAACCATGGAAATCACCACTTCGAGGATGGCTGAGTAGGCAATCCAACACCCTCTACTCAGTTGACCTCCCAAGACTGATTGGACCCCGTTCCAGCCCTCGTACAACATTTCTAATTTCGTAGCAGAGCCGGGAATCGAACCCGGGCCTCCGGGGGTGGTAGCTAATCGCACCAAACACTACACACGCTTCTTACATGAAATAATTTAAGGAAACGATTCTCTACAATCGCCGGTGAATCGTAGGGCACAGACTAAAAATACTAAATACTAAGAAAACCTGCAATTGGATCACCATGTCTCTCAATAAATGCTAAAACACACCCGTTCCTTCGTTAACGACTTGTTTTACATGTTTTTTAGGTCGTTTATCGGCTATTGAACATGGGAATTGCAATATCATGAAAGGAAGGGACTGCAAAAGAAATGAAGGACATGGACCAATGCCTAGAATATACGTAAATGTTTTAAAGCACGTTTCTAAGCAGATCCTTCATGGCCTGTACGGAGATGACTTGGTTTTTGCTCTATCATTAATAGTTGGAAGTTGTTTCTTCTTTCCAAGAGCGAAGAACAACGTAAAATCCTCCCATTGATAATGTCATTCTTGCGCTAAAAAAATCGTTATTTTAATATACAGCTTTGAATTTGTAATTGTTTTCTTGTTTTCGTTTTTTCAGCAAATAAAGTTATAATGCATTATTTTGTTTTTTTTCGTATCTTTTCACTTCATATCACTCCTGTACAGTTAAAATCACTCCTTGAATTTTTAAGGAACTGATAACAAGAGATACAGGGATTTTTGAGAAGGTAAGGTTGTGTTTTTAAATACTGCATTTCTTTGACCTAGCTTACGGTATTCAATATTAAGAGAAGAATATTAAAAGTGTATCAGCATGAAACCTACATCAGAGAGTAACTGTGTTACAACGTGTACGGACACCAATATTTTCATGTCCTTTGAACTAAGGTAGGAGAAATTCCGACCGAAAATTTTATTACTACGAGGAATAAAGGAGTAGCCTAGCCTCTATTTTGCTCATTTTCGTGCAAATCAAATTGTTAGAGAAATTAGAGCAACCCGTACTGATGGTGAGCTCTGCTTTTTATTTCTTCTTGTTATATTGATTTATAGAAGTGAGTGTTATGGTTAGTATAGAACAAAGCCTAAAAAACTGAGAGGTCAATAATCAAGTGAGCTTACAATTGTGATATGTCTTGGGTTTAGTAATATTGAAAACGACTGTCTTTTCACACTGAAAGTTAACGGGACTGAAAGTAAGACCAATTCTAATATGCAGAACTAAATTCATACATTTTACAACTTTAAAATAAAGCTATTGTCAGTAGACAACATTTGGGTATTAATTATAAGTAATGTAACTTATTCCTCTACTGTTTCGATGAATGAGGAAAAGAACTAACGAATCTTGCTGATCAGTACATGAACATTTGGGAAAACAATGGCGATTGGAAGTCAACTACAAAAAAAAAAAATATCAAAACATACAAATATTTGTGTGGAACAAAGGATCTCAAAAATACCTAGGAAGCATAGTGCTAGAAATTACAGGAAAAAACACGAAAGCTGCCGTATTTTCAGCCATCTATAAGTATGCAGGTAAAGCCTTGTATTATTATAACTTCTACTTTTGTACGATAATTGTCTCTATACAATAATTACGTTTTGTGGGATGCAGTTAGATGTAAAACAATCCCTATGCTTTGGCCGCTTTCGAAACACTTTGAACCTACTTCTCCTGAAGTTACACTTGCATGGTATCAAACGATCACAGTGTTAATGATCTCATCTGTTATGTTAATGAAAAATTTGTCAATATATCTTAACTACAAGACAAAGACGTATCATGGGCTTGCATTTTGCCGGTCCGGTGGACTGAACTGTACGTGACTGACCTCAATAGGTGCAGTGCGGCCAGTATAAATTATTCGGGGGATAGTGGGCTCGAATCCCACTGTCGCAGCAGTGAAGACGGCTTTCCGTTGTTTCCCATTTTCACACCAGGCAAATGCTGGGGCTATACCTTTATTAAGGCCACGGCCGCTTCTTTCTCACTCCCTGGCCTTCTCCGTTCCATCGTCGCCATAATACCTGTGTGTATCTGTGCGATGTAAAGCAACTTGTAAAAAAAAATATATATATATACACGTCTCTTCGTATGAGTTCATCGGACTTATTGTACTGCCTGTACATCTTGAATGCAGTGCTAATTTCGTCTTTGACGCTATCTAACCAACGTCATATTAATCCTTCTCTTATGCCTATCTCCCATCATTCCATTTCGTACGATGATTTTTAGGAAGTTTCAGTAATAGCATGCACCGAAAATATTCTACGTGATTCGTACGATTTGTTCCAAGACACACACTTATATATTCGTATACAGGAAATCTGTAGAGCTATTATTAATGTTCACCCTAATACAGCCAGATATATAAAACTTTACTTTAAGCCACTTTCTCTTCGGGCGCTGTTAGTATGGTACTATAGGGTACGTGATAAATGGGACTGATATAAAGACAGAACTCTTTTCGACATTATACAGCCACTTAAACTAAGTTATAGCTGAGGGGTTTAGATCTTCTCTTATACTTTTTGCGTCCGTAATGCCAGTAAAATTTGGAATTTTGCCAGTAGGGTGGGATGAATCGATTTTCCTCACAAGAATACTATAAATGTGAATGAACACATGTACAGAACACAGACACAAGTCATTTCAGGAACCTGTGTTCGCCAAATCCCTAAGGTAAGTAGGACTTGGTTTATTATTATTGTTATTATTATTATTATTATTATTATTATTATTATTATTATTATTATTATTTATTATTATTATTTCATTATGCCCACTAAGAAGCGAGTTTTAACTTATTTTTCTTCTTCTCTTCCCAATATCTCTTCATCCTCTCGCTGTTTTCCTTTTTACGCTGTTCACTCCATCCTATATTTAATTTGGTAGGCTTTACAGAAAATTTGCATTTGTATAATGAGGTTCTGTATTTTACTCTACCTTGAATGGTTTATTCATTTAGGTCTTCACTGATTTATATTGGCAAATTATTGTGATTTTTCGCTGATAAAGCTAAGTTTAAAATTGTCTTTGTGAGCCTGTTATTATCCATTCTATATACTGTAAATGACCACAAAATTGTAATAGCCATTTCGTTTTGTATCTAGATTTTTCTGTAACTTGATAGATTTCATGTGATTTGTTTTTCATCCAAATTTCATTTTTGTGTTTTGGTCCTAAGAATTTACTGAGGATGTTTCTTTCTTGTTTTTAGAGTATCCATATTCGAGATTTGCCACCAATTATAAGAGTTTCAGATACATAAAGTGCTTCTCTTTTAACAACTGTGTTATAATATCGAAGGTTTGCCTTTTTGAGTTCTATTATTGTACCTTTTTCAAGTAATTTTGTAGGCTCTTTGAAGTTCTGCATTTTTTTTTTTGTTAGCTTGCTGATTTAATCCTGCTGGTACAATAATTCACCTAGATAATTAAATTTGTCTGCTTGAGCGGTATTTTCATATTTGGTGATTAATGGTTGACTGTTGGAGCATGATTTAGTCCCTTTGATACACTTTGTCTTTTCATATGATTATTATTAGGTCGATTTCAATGCGTGAGTTGGAAATAGGACTAAGTGTATAAGAAGGTGATGGGTAAATGTGGAGAAGATATGGCAGCTAATAGGAATTGGAAGCGTTTACTGGACACCTGTGCTGCTATGGGATTAGCAGTTTACTCGTACATTCTTCAAGCATAAGATTACTCACCGCTACACATGCGAAGGTTGGGGGGGTATCAGATCCAGTACATACTATAGCATAACAGATTTCGACTTCAGGAGATCTGTTAGGAATATGCAGGTATTCCGGAGTCTTTTCAATGATGCCCACCACAATTTTATATGTAGAGATCCAGTTATCTCGGGGCTAAGAATTTAGGAAGTGAAATCTGTCTGCACTGGAAGAACTCTGATGGGGTTATGTGAGGAGAATGGAGGAGGATAGGTTACCTAGGAGAATAATGGAGTCGGTCATAGAGTGTAAAATAAATAGAGGGAGAAAAAACGACGATGGTTAGACTCAGTTTCTAGCAATTTAAAGATACGGGAGATGGAACTAAACTAGGCTACAGAACTAGTTACGAAGAGAGAATTGTAGAAGTGTTCAGTTGCTTCACAGAGGCTTGCAGACCGAACTCTGAAAGGCATGGCAGTCTATATTGAAGATATACTGTATGCATGTTATTACCAAATATTTATGATTAATATTAGGCCTAAGTAGGGATCGTTGTTGCTCAAATAAATCCCAGAAGAGATATAAAATGTTCACCAAACTTCACACAGCGATTCACTATCGACGATCCTTCAGCGAACAAAAGTTTCGTCCAGATTCGACCCCAGGATGTTTGTCGGTGTATCAAATTGCTACGCAACTCTTACCATTAACGGGGATTGTTGTTATTGTAATAAGTTCCACAGGTGTTACCCCATATACATCAAAATCTAGGTGTGCAGTGATTCATTACTTCCACTCTATGTGTGAATTTCTTTTTTTTTTTTTTTTGCTAGTTGATTTACGTCGCACCGACACAGATAGGTCTCATGGCGACGATGGGACAGGAAAGGCCTAGGAATGGGAGGGAAGCGGCCGTGGCCTTAATTAAGATACAGTCTCAGCATTTGCCTGGTGTGAACATGGGAAACCACGGAAAACACTCTATGTGTGTGAATAAAAGTTCAGTCCTGATTCGATAACACAAAGGGGTCCGTCGGAGCCATAAATTGCCATGCAACTCTTGGCAAATTTTGTCAGAATCCATGACGTCACGAATTGAAAGTGTCCGTAATATATGTTTTAATTTTTTCATTTGCCTTAATTTGAATTAATACTTTTCAGTCGTTTTATTCATCAAATTCAGTAATATTTTACAGTACTACATTTCAAAGTTTTTCAACTCGTATTATATGTTAATTTGATGCCATAGTTTTGGTCTCTTCTCATAAGCTAAATATCAGTTCTGGATTATCACCATAGTTAGACGATGTGTCCATGGATGTAGTTGGTCACACGACAATAACGTGAAAACTTCTTTTTTTTTTTTACAAGTCTCTTCATGTCGCACGACACAGTTAGGTCTTATGGTGACAATGAGATAGGAAAGGACTAGGAGTGGGAAGGAAGCGGTCGTGGCCTTAACTAAGGTACAGCCCCAGCATTTTCCTAGTGTGAAATTGGGAAACAACGGAAATCAATTTTCATGGATGCCGACAGTGTGGTTCGAACCCACTATCTCCCGAATGAATGCTCACAGCTGCGCACCCCTATCCACACGGCCAACACGCTCTGTACCTTCCCAAATTGGGAGCCCCTGGTGCTGCCTTCAGTCACCTCTTACGACAGGTAGGGGACGAATGGATTGCATTTACCGCTTTCATCTCCAATGAGTGTTGCCAATTAAATAAATTATTATTAAAGGGAAATATCGTTAAAGGATATTTCCGTACAGAGGAATAATTCAGAGTGTCGTAGTTATTCCCAGCACTGTCTTGGCGTTGATATTAAAACGAAGCATCGTTGGTGTCACAATCACATTCCTGCTTGTTCTCTGAATTTTAGAACAACATAATCTCATCGTTTTGCTGCATGTTTCAAGCAATCAAGTAAATCTTCTTTTAAGTCATGTTGACAGCATCGCCTGGTAGTCATTTCCCTCTGCTAATACAGCTATGTAGCTGTCGAGAACGCCAGTCACTGTAATTTATTACTTCCGTGGCTGAAGCAGATCTGCTGACGGGACGGGGGCTGGAGTTACAGGGAGTTGACATGAAGCTACGCAATGAGGTGCGGAGGAACTGTGCAAGGAATGGAAGCATATTAATAAGAAACTGGAATGAAATGCTGTTTATTTGGTTTCTGTAACTCGTACGAGATATTCGAACTCATTACCTCTATGAAAATCCACAGCCTGTTTCCAGTCACTCGACCGGGTCAGGAATGGAATGAATGTAGCCCCCATCTAGCGGTGAGGATAGGAATTGTGCCGGTTGCCGAAGCTTGCCGCACTTCTCTTGGGTAATGATTAATGACTGACAGATGGAATTAAATGATATTGGAGAATGTTGCTGGAGTCCAACTCGTTGGATGAATGCTCAGCGTACTGGCCTTCGGTTCAGAGGGTCCCGGGTTCGATTCTTTTGGCTCGGGGACTGGGTGTTTGTGTCCGTCCTAACACTCCCCTCTTCATAATCACTCAACACACTACACTAACAACCACCACAGAAACACGCAATTGTGATTACATCCCTCCATATAGGGTTGGCGTCAAGAAGGGCATCCGGCCGTCAAACAGGGCCAAATCCACATATGCGTGACGCAGTTCACACCCGCGACACCACAGGTGTGGGAAAAGCGGTAGGAAAAGAAGAAAGGAGAATGTCGCTGGAATGAAAGATGACAGGGATAAGTGGAATACCCGGAGAAAAACCTGTCCCGCTTCCGCTTTGTCCAGCGCAAATCTCATATGGAGTGACTGGGATTTGAACCTCGGAACCCAGCGGTGAAAGGCCGGCGTGCTGCCGCCTGAGCCACGATGGCTGACTCCGTACCTCTATATATATTTCAAATGCATTGTATCAATTAATTACTTTCGAAATTGTTTGCAATTGTTTATAAATATATTTTATATCTGTTAGGGTACAGCAGTGGTTTAATGTCGCACAAACCAATTTAAAGTTTTCTGTGGCACAAGGAAAGTAAGGGGATGGATTAGGGAGGGAGTTGGCTGTTGCCCTAATTAAGGGGAGACATGACTGAAATGTTGTGATTCCAGAACAAAAAATCGAATTTTCAATTTTAATCTTAAAAATTCCCCAATTCTTCCTCGTTCAAATCCGCTTATCTCTTTCAACTTAACGCCATTTTTGAAGCTCGAAGTACCGAATTTAAACGGTAGCGTCACGGCGCATATAAAGCGACCATACGCCCATTCATCTCACGTTGTCAGACAATATTGGCTTCAAAATTGCCATTAATGCTTTCACGGCCCGTACTTATAGAAATGCTATAGGCTTTTGGGCTTATGCCGTGCCCTTTCTCGTGATCAGTCGAGATTATTTTCTGACGACGCAGAGCGAAGTTCTCTGCGAAACGTAAAGAATTTCACCTTATTTCCTCCAATAATCCCACTGGAATATATATACCTTGTAGAAGGCCTACGCAGTGCGTAAGAGGAGACAGAAGTCTGAGGGAGTAAGCTATAGTCCAGTTTCTTAAAACATTCAGATGCATTTTTTGTAGCTTAAAATACAAAGGTTGGAACTTAAATAGTGGTAACTATTTATTTACAACAGATACAAAAGAGTTACATGTTAGCAACCTTTACTGTCCTTCAATTTAGTCACCAGCGTTGTGTATGACCCGTTGCCAGCGATGTGGAAGTTATAGTATAACTTTAGCAGGGCCTGTTCTGTTGATGCTGCGAATGGAGCGGTCTACTTTCTGTCGAATCTCTGCAACAGTTCTGAGATCACTAATCGCCTGGTTTTGATTATTGTCCAGTAACGCGGCAAGAGCATGTACTTCTTCTTCACTGGCGCTCGTAGGACGACCTGCCCGATGCATGTCCGCCACAGTTTGCCGACCATCGTTGAAGGCTTTTACCCAACGTGCCACTGTTCTGTAAGGCAATGCAGATTCCCTGCAAGCCTCTTGAAGACCTTGATGACAATGTCGTACTGTACGACCTCTAGCTAATTCAATTTTGATCCAACTCCGTTGTTCCTGTTTGGAAAACATAGTGACAATGTTACGTTAGACCGCTAGCTCACACGTGACTGTGTTTCTCTCGCTTGTGTGCACGCAGCTGATGTGGGAAGCGCGAGTCCATTTGCTCTGAGGTAAGGTAGGTACGTAACCAACGTGTGCTATCAGCGACAATATTAGATTCCGTTGCATAGCGTCTCCACAGCAATCTTGCCACTATTTAAGCTCTAACCCTCTCGTATTATCAGCTCGTAGCCATGTGCATAATGCACCTTGTAACAGAGTTCTTATCAGATTCACCTGCTATAGTTTCATTATGAACAATAGCAAAAGTACTTCTGCATTTTATTATCAGTTAAATATTTAAATATATATTTTATTCTCTAAACTGCACCAAACCAGAGTTTTCCTATTGTATGAGTAATGAAAAATAAACCCAAAAATAATTAAAGCTCTGGCGCAAGGCGCATTTTCCATGCAACATATAAAAAATAAATATTATTTGTCAATAACTTCCCAAGAAATTAAGAAATTAATTTCAATGTTTGTGTGGTGCTCTATCTTATTAATACATGCTTGTGTTTTAAATTTGGTTATGACGAGTGGTAAATTGTAGAGGTTCCAATTTTTATTCGTGATTTCCCTGACGATTCAAACCCAGCATTTGCTGGTGTAAAACATAAAACCACGGAATATCATTTTCAGTGCTGCCGTCCGTGTGGTTCAAACACACCACTCCCGAATGAGAGCTCAGAGCTACCTAATATGATTTGCGCAACTCACTTGCTGGGTCATAAACGTCACTGTTTACATTTTGCTACCATATTGTCAGATATCAAGACTGAATGAAACGAGTTAGCAATCATAGCTGAACATGCAGCACTTACGAAAACACAGATATAGTCGCTTTATAGGAGTAATTACACATATAAAGATACTGAACTAAGGTTTACATTTGATGTTAATTATTCCTGTATAATACTGGTAGTGCTATATTTCGAGGCAGGTTGTACAAGAACGTATAAATCTGTAAACCTCCCGTCGATATTAAAGCCCTTCTTTTGAAGGACAGTACTCATTTTAAGATCATTTAGGAAATTGTTCTTCGTAAAAGTGTTGGAAATAATCCAAATCTAAATGGGTGAAAGAGGTACTGAACATTTACGATAGTCGAGGAAACCTTACCCACCACAATGATACATAAAATTTATGACCTAATAATCTTTCGATGTTTTCTTTTATAGTCGTGAGAAGAAATTGATTTATACCGATCGTATCTAAGACGTGTGGGTATATTATGATTATGATTATTATTATTTTATTATCTATTCAGCGATGTGTAGAAGACGTGATTCTGTGTCTTCTTTCGTATTCATTATTTACTGTCAGAGTATCACTTACGACCGACCAAAGGTCCAATATTTTCAAGATGAATTATGGTAAGACACAGTAACTGCAGTAATGAAGGTTGTTCAGCTGACACCGAACGTTCCGTCTGATTGATATGGTATTCGTCGACCCAGCACCAGCGGATAAACGCTAAGTAGAAGAAGACTCCGCGGTACTACTCCAATATTAACAACCACGGTTATCAATATTCGAATACGACTGTAACCTCCAACGTTATTCCGAAAATATCGCGCAGAATGGCAGATTGACGCCTCTCTCACCTTCTACCCAACGAACACCGGGAGTTTACACGAACGACTATTAAAATGCCATTACGATATTCCCCTGCTTGCACGTAAATTGAAACGAATTTTAAATTTGATTTTTTACAGATTATGCAACTCTTATTGTTCGTAGTGCATGTTGCATTTCATGCATTTATTAACGTATATAAATTACACACATGGGTGAAGTAATGGAAAGGAATAGAATTTGAAAGTTCTGCAGTAAAATTGACAACCCGCTTTGGTGGGTTGTTAAATTACCGAGCTCGATAGTTGCAGTTGCTTAAGTGCGGCCAGTATCCTATATTCGGGAGATAGTGGGTTCGAACCCCACTGTCGGCAGCCCTGAATATAATTGTCCGTGGTTTCCAATTTTCAGACCAGGCAAACGCTGGGGCTGTACCGGAATTAAGGCCACGGCCGCTTCCTTCCCACTCCTAGCCCTTTCCTGTCACATCATCGCCATAAGATCTATCTGCGTCGATACGACGTAAAGCACCTTGTAAAAAGCTTGTTATTAAACTTAATACTTGATACTCAATTCAAAGGATACACAGTGTGATAAGTAATGTCTTGCAACTGACAATACCTTTTCATGAACGAACCTGGAATTACAGCGGATAAGAAGTCATCCAAATTCGTCTCAATTAAACACAGTTGTTCACTATTTAAACAGGTGCTTTGAGTTATTTGAATACTGGCCTGGGAATTGTAAAAGCAATAGTGCTGTCAACTTATTGCCTCAACATTTCGAGCGAGGCTTAGGGAAGTTCCCATTAGAACGAGAACAAAGCCACAAAACTGGAGCTCAAAGACTTGAGTTACTGTAAAGTGAATCTCACAACCGTATAATCAAAGAAGGGAAACAAGTGCTGGCTTCTTGATTACGTTTCATCTTACGACAAGCAGCTCAATTTGAAATGGTGGTAGCTTAATTAGATGAGCTGTTCACTGATAATATATGAGATTCCGTATATTGTGTGAAAATTCACTTACCTTCGTATTTACAAGCTTAAAAATTTGAGGTGTACCCAGTAAAATACAAAACTGCTAATAAGCATTGTGTATAGATACATTATGGCTAGTGGATAGTCTTACAGAATAAAACAAATAAACTTGACAGTGCTACAGCCCTGATGAGTTATGGCTTCCCAAGCCACCACTGCTCAAAATGAAGACTTCAATATTTCGAAGGTGACGTGTGGTCAACAATACGACGAATCCTTTCGGTTTTCTCACAATCAGATAACTCCTCAAATGTCCTCCTGTAAGTTGCTATTTCCTTTTTTGCTAGTTGCTTTACGTCACACCGACACAGATAGGACTTACGGCGACGATGGGACAGGGAAGAGCTAGGAGTTGGAAGGAAGCGGCCGTGGCCTTAATTAAGGTACATCCCCAGCATTTGCCTGGTGTGAAAATGGGAAACCATGGAAAACCATTTTCAGGGCTGCCAACAGTGTCATGTAGGTTGAGTGGACCTCGAACTAGCCTTCATATCCAGCTAAATCTCCCTAGTCTCGTAGGGAATCGATCCTAGTGTCCCTCAGTAAGTGGCAGGTTGACATAATTAAGGTTACAAGTTCACTGAAGTGGTGTTCTACTTCATGATTTCAACACGAATCTTCCATTTTCCAGCCTGCTGAGTTTACTTCTTCTGTTAGACTTGTCAGCGCACAGGGGATTTAACATTCTGATGTTCAATTGGCTGTCTACGTAGACATCTACAAGACATGAACAGTATTACTTTTTAAGTTCACTTCATGGTGACCAGGACACTCTGTTAGCATTGATAAACACTACCTAAATTATTGAAGCTAAGAAACGTTTCTATTAAAGTTACCCTAACCTAAATTGAATGTGACCGTTTTTACAAAATGCGGTCTCCAAAGAAGTACTGTTATGGAAATATTTATCGAACAACAACAACAACAATAACAATAATAATAATAATAATAATAATAATAATAATAATAATAATAATAATAATAATAATAATAATAATTGTACCGGGCGGTACACCTCCACGCCGCTAATTTAAAATGTGCGCCAATTGAAACTCCTCTGCTGGAGGAAGTCTGAACTTTATTGACGGTATTAATTTTCAAGTTTCTCAGAAGATGTCACTAGCTGGAAATTTTAGAGTTTTTGAACTGTGTCATTTTCGACGTATTTTTGTTTTGCTTGTAGTAAGAAGTGTGAACTTTCTCTTCTAGAGGACACTACTGAAGATCAACAATAGTGCACCCTAGTGCGGAGTGAAAGAACTGTTTTTTGGAGAAATTTTTATTTCAAAAGTTTGTTTCTTGTTAAATTTCTTTCTGTTATTGTTTAAGTTGGCTGTATACCCCTCTCTTCCCCCTTGTTTTGTATTTAGCCTATCCCTAATTTCCTTTCTTGATTTCCGACCAATCCGATGTATCTTCCCCCAACTTGAATATGTTGCTGTATCCTACCCAATAAAGAGTTTGTGGGAGGGTGTTCTCATTCCCCTAACGCCTCGAACCTTCCGCGAGAGGATATAAACTGCTGATTTTAGGGTCTCCGGGCCACTTTTGTTCCATCTTTCTGTGTGTAAAGTACATAGCAGGGGGCGGGAAGCGCCTCTTTCTCCGGCAGCGGTCAACAACCAGGTAATGGCCGATTAATTACTTCTTTTCTTGCTTGCTCAGCAGTTTAACTCTCGGGGCGGGTCCGAAGTTTTAACATTATGTAACCTTACTTAAAATGTAAAGGAACTTGTATCCATTCCATCTTTTAAACTGTATATCGGGATAGAGAGTGCTTAACCCTCTCGAGCTCCCAATCATATTGTTTTGAGGTGAACTTATTTTTCTCAACCTATTCTTCGTTAACGTAAAACAAATTGTTTCTTTCCTAAAGTCACCTCCGTAGTATGGGATTAGCCCTTGCATCCGTGGCCTAGAGCCAAATTAGGTTTTGAAACAAGTGTATTAGGAGTGCAGTTCGCCTCCTCTCAAATTGTTATTTTAGAGGTCATGTAATTTCCCCCTTTCATTTAATAGACCTCATTAGGTTGGGTATTTTACCCCTGTGTCTACGTCCAGTAAGGACAACTTGAAGGTGGAGTTTGGTGTGGCCTTTGATGGGCTTAAAGTTGAGAGCGAGGGGCTCTTTTTCGATAATTGAGTGTTGTATGCCTCGTGGAGGCTTTTCAGTGTAATTTGGAGCAAGTGCTCCTGAGCATGAATGGGGTTTTCTGCCCCTCTGTTAATACTTATTTTGAAGTAAGGTTGGGCTGATTGCCCAAGCAATGTGAAGTCGGGGCGCGAAGCCCAAATCCTGTAAATATTGTAACTACCCTTTTGACTTGCTACTTTGTACCTGCCATGCTTGTTATTTCTTTATTTGAAAAGAAAATATAACCTTGTTAAATTTTAAATTAATTTTACTTTCGTAGCTTGAGACCTATTCACCACCCCGCACCTTCTTTCACGCATAACTACCACCAAAACTCGGTAACAATAATAATAATAATAATAATAATAATAATAATAACTGTACCGGCAGGTACACCTCTACCCCGCACATTTGAATTTTCCGCCTTAAAGTACTCCTCTACAGGAGAAATTTTGAACTTTAACAACTGTATCAACTCACAAGTTTTCTCAGAAGATGTCACTACCGTAAATTTTGTGATTACGAAGTTGTCAGTACTGTGTGGAGTTCAACTTGTTTTGTTTTCTATTGATCAAGAAGTGTCGACATTCTCTGATAGATGTCTCTACAAAAAAACTATGACCATGCACCCTGGTGAGAAGTGGAAGAACTTTATTTGAAGAAATTTTGTATTCATAAGTTTGTTCTTCACTAAATTTCGTTCTTTCATTTGTGGGTTGGCAATATTAATCTTTTCTTTTCGCCAGTTTTGAATAGAGCCAATCCAGAATTTCTGTAATTAATTTTTGACCAATCGTGTCTTTCTTCTTCTTCTTCTTCGATTTGGATGTGTAACTGTAAGCTACCAAATAAACGCCTGTGGGTGTGTCTTAATTATTCACGAAAGGTCTCGAATCTACCCCGAGAGTATAAAACTGCTCATTTTCCTGTCTCTCGAATACTCGAACTACATCTAGCATTGTGTATGGAAGTGTAGCTGGAGGCGGGAAGCGCCTCTTTCATCCGGCAGCAGCTCTTTAACAAGGTAATGGCCACTTAACCATCTTTATTTCTTGCTAGCTCAGCATTTTAACCCGCGGGGAAGGTCCGAAACCTTTATTATGTAACCTATCTTCAAACATGTAAATTGCCGTCACTATTGTAAAACTTCATATAACTTTAACTGTAAATCGGGGATAGAGAGTGCTTTACCCTCTCGAGCTACCCTTCATTTTGCCTTGAGGTGACTACGTTTTGGTAACCTTTTCTTCCTTAATGTATTAAATGTTCTTATTCGAGTCACCTCCATAGTTTGTGAATAGCCCCTGGTTCATCGGCCTAGTGCCTCTTAGGTTTTAAAAGATTTCATGTAGGAGAGCAAGTGCACGCCTCCATTCTACTTGGTGTTGCGGGCCATTAACTTAACCTATTATTTTTCTACTAAGGCCCATTAGGTTGGGTACAAGATACCCCTGTTTCTTTGTAAGTGTGCCTTGAGGGCAGTTAATAGTAAAGTCCGTTGTGGCCTTTGATAGGCTTGAAAAATTGAGAGCGGGTCAGCTCTTTCTTGTATTTGGATATGTGCCTCTAGGAGGCCTGACAGTGCTAGGTGGGAGCAAGTACTCCAGGTTATTAGGGGTTTTCTGCCCTTTGATAAATATGTGGGTGTGAGCCGAGAGCTCAGGAATTGTAAAAAGTGGGGTTTGAAGCCCATGTCGTTAAAGTGTCTCTAAATCATGGCTTTACTGGTCTTGTACCTGATTTGTTGACTTGTTGTTATTTGTTGAATGTTCAAATTCTATGTCAAAATTGTTATGTTTTGCTAATTTCGAAACATATAACCTTTAATGCAATTTTAATCAATATCTCAGCTTTCTAGTTAGACCCATTCCAGCCCGCACCTTCTTTCACCTCTGCTGTTCCACGGGTATCCCCGTAACAATAACAATAATAATAATAATATAATAATAATAATAATAATAATAATAATAATCATAATAATAATAATAATAATAATAACAATAGCGTGTAGCCTCCGAACGGGCCTGACGCAGGCTTTTGAGTTGACGTCATTTAAGTGACCTGCGCGTCTATGACGACGGAACCCTTCCGATGATAAGTTCCAATTATGAATACGGCACAAACACCCCCTGCCCCCGAGCCATCTGAATTAACTAATGAAGGTTAAAATCGCCGCCCCGGCCGGGAATCGAGCCCGGGATCCCTTAGGCCCATAATTTGTTCTGATCTAGAAATTATTATTAGTCTTCACTTGCTTACAGGTTAGCTCAATCGTGTATTTTTTAACAGCAGGAAATCTGCTATAGGCCCCGTAGTGTTTGGTGTGTTGTTGACATTTACTAGAAAAATTAGAGAAAAGGACATCGTCTAGTCCAAAACGTAATGAGTTACCATATCACATTCTACAATGTGCAATGAGAGTAGGCGAAAACTCTGTTTCTTCTTTCTTTTTTTTTACTTTTAGAGGCAGCACTTGATTACTGTATGATATGAAGTATGATAAACTCCATAGTGCCTTAAGTAATATTTCTCTGTTTAGGTGTACAAATAATTTTGGGAATATATTCTCGTGAAGTAATCGTCATTCTAACACAATAGAGATTCCATTGTGACCATCCTCGGGACTAGAAACCAAATCTCACACTCTTCGGCAGAGTGCCTTAACAGATTCCACTAAGATGGTCAAAACGCGAGATAGAATGGTGGTGGTGGTGGTAATTAGTTTTTTAAGAGTAAGTAAACCCGGGCATCTCTGCTTTATCCCTTAAAACACCAATCGGAGGGAACAAGGATATGATCTGCCATTTCGAGGAATGAAGGCATCAGTGAAAGAAAGGGAGTAACCACAAAAGCCGTAAATATGAAAGGATTAGGACATCGCTAATGTAATACCGTAGTTGTTGGTAAAGAACAAGAATTGATCTAGGGAGGTCGGATAGGAAAGCTTAAAGAGAGGAGCCTGGCACATGTACTGATGAATTGGTCACCAAACTAAGCTCCAAAACTGAAGGGCCCTGGGTCCTCTTTTATTCACCTATCACTACAGGCACGGGATACTCAAGATGCATTCAAACGTCTCACACACACGGGTACTTAAATGGCCAGTCTTCAAGATAATTCATTATTTCAGTTGGAGTCTTACGATTTAAATGTCTCAAATTTAGCAGAAAGAGAACGTCAGTGATCATTTCTTCTCACCAAAGTAATGTGTACTGTCTCTTTTGAAATGTTCAGTTATAAAGCTTATTCAAAATAATCCTCTTTTAATGATTTATTGATATAGTAATGTACACTATCTAGAATTAATTTGTATACGCCTAATTAAAATATTAATTAAATTTAAATTATATGAAGGTTCAATGAATTTTTACTCAATATAAATTAATCACAGATCATTTACATTCAACTGTCCAATATTTTATAAACGGTACGCACCGCTGGCCTATGTGTACTATATTTCCAAATATACAAAACTATTATATCTAGTCTAAACGTAAATCGAACGAAATTACATGTAACGTCTTTACAAACGACAGAAAGTAACAAAACTATCGTATTTCGGTGCAAAATAAAAACGACATTGCACGAATGATCGTTGAGTTATATAATTGTTTCAAATAATTAGGTTTTAATAATTGATTCCCTTCCTAACATTTCTGATTTTCTTCTGTTTCAATTAATTTACAAAGATCATAGTAGATCCTACGTTAATGCGTACGTTATACGTTCAGGTATTCGAGTACTAATTACGGGTTAAGTGAACTGTTGTGCATTGTTATCAGCGGAATTATGACCTTTTAATACCATCTGCGGTGATCTTCTATGGATGAATTTCACTGATCTATGTTTATAATACTATGCATTCCGTAGATTTAAATATATTTCGAAGAATACATTGACATTATCTACAATATTATTCGCCAGACAGGTAACTCCTTGTAACAGTATAACATAAGACTAGAAAATTTAATATATTTCTGGTAATTCTTGCGACGCAAATTGTTTCAAATATATATATTTGAAATTAAATTACAGTGCAGCTGTAGATTAAATTTAGTATATGCAATAGTGGCCTGTGCTGTACTTGTATGGAACATGTCTGGACGTAGATGGGGCATCACCATTTACAGCGACAGCGAGGCAGCGTTAGCACTATGCGGAGAATGGCATGGGAGTGCCAAAGGGTGTTAGATAAGCTGTGTGAACTTAGCCCGGTTACCCTGTCATGGGTCCCTGGGCACACAGGAATAAGTGGAAATGAAGAAGCTGACATACTAGCGAAACAAGGCTCAAAAGGTCGCTTCATAGGACCAGAGCCCTTCCTGGAGTGTCACTCCGAAGTGTGGGACTGGTAATATCCCAGTGGACAAAACAGTCTCACTTAGACATTTGGAAGAGGCTAACCACAGCAAGGCAGGCACGTGAACTTACCAAAGGGCCTAGCCAAAGTTATAAAAAGGTCCTAATAAATTTGAATAGGACCAGAATACGAATGGTAGTTGGACTGTTGGCAGGCCTCAGTACCTTACAGAGACACCTACACATCATGAAAATCAGTCAGCATCCGATGTGTAGAAGATGCGGTAGGGAGGAAGAGACCTCCGCGCATGTCTTATGTCAGTGAGAGGCTCTTGTAAGAACTAGACATCGATATCTTGGCTCACATTTTGTGAGCCTGGAAGACATCAGGAATGCCAACATCCGGACACTGGTATCCTTTATAGGAGCACTAGGGATGGACTAGGCAAACCCGTTTAAGGGACACAAAGGGTCTTCACAGACCTACGTCTGGATCCCTGCAAAGGCAGAGCTCACCCATTCCTTATCTATCTATCTATCCATATTAAATTTAGAGAAGGTGATTCCAAACTCATGTTAAAACCCTCAACACAGTCAAGAATCGAACTCGAAGTGCTCTGAATAGAAGACCAGTGTGCTGACTATTCAGTCAAGGAGCCAGATATGGTATTATTGCAACATGATTAAATGTACTGTAATTAATCATTCTAAAATACAATAAAATTTGAACTGTGACTACTCACCTATGACGGTGAGATTGACAAGGCTGTTGCGAGTTGGAGACTTCTTAAAATCCACACGACAGCGGTAGCTCCCCGCATCACCTTCACGGACGTTCTCCACGGCCAAATGCGTGCCTCCTGATTCTGGCTCATCTGAGACTCGAAAGAAGGAACGTCCTCCTAACGTCTTCTCATCTGCCCAATGTGTGGCTTGCTGGAGAGAGCGCCCGCGCAGGTCTAAGCTGGAAAGAAGGAAAATAGCGTGGTAAAAGTATTGTTTATAAACAATATTCAGAATTTCCTCAGCCAAGTTTTCTGAGGGTGCGCAAACTTGTTGCTAAATTTATGTCAACATATAGTCTCACATATTTCTGGGAACAATTGTTTTCAAAGTCGAAACATAATAAATCATTCTGTTGAAACAAACTTACAGATTGCAATTTGAAGTGTGTACAAGAGCCAGTAAGTGATTGAAATTATTGGTAATGTGTGACAAGAAAATTCCCACCCGTCTGAAAGGAAAAGTCTACAAATCCATGGTCCGACCAGTTGCACTCTATGGGTCGAAATGCTGGCCTACAACTAAAAAGCACGAGCAGGTTTTACATGGTACAGAGAAGAAAATGTTACGTTGTTCACTAGGTCTTACGAGATTGGACCATGTCAGAAATGACGACGTCCGAAGGCGACTGGGAGTGGCACCTACCCTAGAGAATATGCGAGAACCACGACTTAGATGGTACGGTCATGTCGTCCGAAGTTCTGCAGACTTAACGATACATACGGTCCACCAGTTTGATCCTGGAGGTTCTCAATGCCGAGGTCGTCCCAGAAAGCGATGGTTCGACTGCATTAATAAAGACATGCATCTTGCAGACATCAGTGAAGCTAAAGCCCTTGACCGCAGGAAGTGGAGGATGGCATGTTTTAAAGTTGACCCTGCACCAGTGCGGGACTAAAAGCTAGGAAGGAAGAATAATAATAAGAAGAATGTCTGAAATCCGAAACAAGAAAAAAATTGGTTGAGGCCATTAACTTTAAAAGCATGGGAAAATCTGAAATGAAATATTAGTATTTCGTCATTTCTTTTTTTTCTTTATATCATCATAATTTCATTCCTTATTTCTCTATACATTAAACAATAAAATATAAATACGAGTAACAAAACGCCAGCTTCTATGACAGGTCGTGTAATTGGCATGCCTGAGTCACGTCTCCCAAACCAAATCATGTACTGTCAGTTGAAGATCGGACAGAGAAAACAGGGTGGGCAACAAAAACTCTATGAAGATGCTCAGAAGGCAAATCTAAATAATTGCCAAATTGAGCTAAAAATTGGAAGGTTGTGCCATCCGCTCGTCGCCTCGTCCACCAAGGGCATATATCCTTTGAGCTGCAGCGGAGGAAACTTCAGGCCCACAAACGCAATGCTAGGACAGAGTGTATAAATAGCAGAAGTATCAACCCTCAAGGACCAATGGCTACCCAAGACACCGTGTGCCAACATTGTGGAAGAGCCTGTGGTTTCGGAATCGGTATATACAGCCATCAAAGAACTCATAAGATTTGAACTTTACCTTGGGTTAATCACATAGATGGGATTGTTAAATAAAGGGTGCAGATCTCTTCACATGGATATGAGGGTGTTTAGAGGTTGCGGTAAGGATGTAAAAGAGAGGGCATACAAGTCTCTGGTAAGATTCCAAATAGAGTATGGTTCGAGTGTTTGGAAACCTCACCAGGACTATTTGATTCAAGAACTGGACAAAATCTAAAGATAAGCAGCTCGATTTGTTCTGCGTGATTTCCAACAAAAGAGTAGAATTACAAAAAATGTTGCAAAGTTTGGGATGGGAAGACAAGGGAGAAGGAGACAAGCTGCTCGACTAAGTGGTATGTTTAGAGCTGTCCGTGGAAAGATGGCGTGGAATAACATTAGTAGACGAATAAGTTTGAAAGGTGTTCTTAAAAGTGGGGAAGATCACAATATGAAGTTAAAGTTGGAATTCAAGAAGACAAATTGGGGAAATATTTGTTTGTATGAAGTGGAATTAGGGATTGGAAGAACTAACCAAGGGAGATGTTTAATACATTTCCAATTTCTTTTAAATCAATTAAGAAAACCTAGAAAAACAACAGAAAAGGAATCTGCCACCTGGGCGACTGCCTGAAATGCTGATCAGTAGTGATTGAATTTTTGGAAGACAATCATACTTGTTAACGGGCGATAACCTATAAAGCATAATTTATTATTTCTTTATTTTTACTTGCATAATTTCAACAAACGTGTATTAAATGCAGAGTAATGTTATGGGAAGCATGAGACATAAGGTTTAGCGATTACACGAATATTTCTGGAAAACAATAAATATAAATTTCTTTTCATCGCTCTGCAGTCGATTTTGGTCTGCAGAGCTATTTTTGACCGGCCCCGCGATGTAGGAGTAGCGTGCCTGCCTCTTACTCGGAGGTCCCTGGTTCGATTCTCGGCCAGATCAGGAATTTCTAACTGGAACTGAGAGCTTCGTTCTAGGTCCACTCAACCTATGTGATTACAATTGTGTAGCTATCTGACGGTGAGATGGCGTCTCCGGTCCATAGGGCCAAGAATAACGGCCAAGGGAATTCATCGCGCTGGCCATACAACACGTCGTAATCTGCAGGCCTTCTAGCTGAGCAGCGGTCGTTTGTTAGGCCATGGTCCTTTGGGGTTCCTATGCCATGGAGCTTGATTTCAGAGCTGTTCTTGGTGTTATTTTGATCGTAATTCCGTCTTCATATCAACGGTGGAGTAACCGGATGTTTTCGCTTGCTTTGCTGTTATTTAAGGTAGGACATTGTGAACATTTATCGGAAAATTCACAAAATTTCTGTTTTAAAGGAGACGTTCTTAGCTAACAATTCCCCAACTAAAATGATTTTAAGAAATTTGTATTGTGTTATAATAGTCTTTCAAACTAAACCTAGGTTTTCAAAATCGGACTCACGGTTACGAAGTTATAACGATTGTCCTCGAGTGTGATACCGCCAAAATGGGGTCTGACGGGTGACGTGTAGGAAATTTTCTCTTAGCGCAAATTGTAGTTTAAGATTTCTTATTTTCAAAGATGTAATTATAATGGCGATGTCCTTCATAAATACGGAGATATCAGCGTTGCAATTTAGCGTCACGTTTTGTGACGGGTGTTTCAGCGCTGGTGAACGCCAAGCGCCAGACGGAATAGAAAGACGTTTTCACGTCAGAAAGCCCAACCTGCATATTATGACATGTCCGGTAATATTTTAAAAAATTCCTTCGTTTTGATGATAATATATTTGAAAGCTATTTACGTGTTTGTCACATTTGAAAGTATCCTCGTTGCGCCTTGAAATACTGCTATGTGATAATGTTGAAGGAAGAAATACTGACCCGCAGCACATGTATCAGTTAGAACGAACATTCTTTGTTCTTCGATATAATTCATGCCGTAATGAAACTCAAATGACAAAGCCATTCTGGCCAGATTTCTAATCTGAAATATTATCACATAACGTAGCCGATACTTTAAGATTGGTAATACCGTTCAACTAATGAAACTATCTGCTGATTTGAGTTAACCTAGATTTGAAATACGCGTTATATGAAGATTTGCTTAATTCTCGTAGATATTTCGGAAGTTTAGAAATATGAATACAATCAGACATCAGAGAAAAGTGATCATGCTGGAGGAATTAAAATAATTTGCATTACGTCATTCATTTATTGCAGGGCCTCTCAGGGTGCATGCACCTGTGCACAGTGCACAAGAGGACTTCGCTTGGTTGACCAGAGTGCAGACCCTCGATTTGGAACAACAGCACTGTCTTTCTCTTTCCCCACGCCTGTCTCGCTCGTTTCGCCTATCTCCCTCTTCCTCACTTGTTCCGTAGAGCTCCACATCCGAGCCGAGTTGAACCGAGTTGAGCCGAGCTTAGCCGAGTAGCCCAGCGACGAAGCGTTGGTCCGAGGTGAACCGAGCGGGACCGATGCACAGTGCACGGAGCTCTTGCGCGTCGATTTGCACGCGTGAGATTTTGGGCGTTTGAGAGGCCCTGATTTATCCGTACTCGCATTATTTAAGAAAAATCTACGTCTTAAACTTTTACGGTTTACGTTAAATTACACATTGCATTTTCCTCAGCAAAATATTTCATCATCGTATGCAACTCTGCATGGAAAATTCAGAATCGCTCTTACGAAATCCCGTATAATAGCATATAAGGATAGACTGTGATTTTGTGTACATGCAAAGGGTAATTTCAGAAAATAGTTGACGATTTTGAAAATATCTTTCTTAATTTAAAAACATCATAGTTTATGTATCATTTCTGAATATGATTCCCGAGAGAACAGTAATCTTGGCCCTGTGGCACTTTAGCATATGCTAATACAGGCTAAATATCGAATACAACGCTCATATTAAGCCTCACGATGCGAATAACAAATCTCGACTACGTTTTAAGGCCCTAAAATTAACCGTTTTCGAGATATTGGCACCACACTCCTCCACTGTAGGAATGGAATGAAGAAATGACCAGTCGTAGCCATGGCAACGTCAAGTTAAGGTTTCTAAAATACATGCCTGGTATTCGAAGTAGGCATGTGCGTGAGTGTAGACAAGGACAAGTAGAGACACTTTTTCAACATTTTAAACTCATAGATAGCGTTTATCTGCGAGATAGGAATTGTTTCTGGATCCACATTGCCATATTCTTATTGCCATGATGATTGTAAATAGCACCAAAGTGCTTTCACTTTTATCAAGTTAATTTATTGGTTAGAATTTGCCAGTGAGGCTAATGAGCCCTCTTATGTAGCATCTACATTGAAAACAATACAATAAACAGAAAATTATAACAGAAAAATAAGGGAAAATTTAAAACTAAAATCTGAAGTTGAAAGCTGACAAACATAAAGTACATTTAAACATTATAAACATAAACTACTGTACATACAAGTAATTTACAATGGTTAACCTTAATTATTATAAAAATTATTACAAAGAATAATTATTATAACAGCAGGTTCCCTTGCGTACTGATAGTCACGGAATATCATTGTAATTACAGTCCTCCTTGCTTACGTCCAGTCAAAATTAATTTAGGGAGTTTTCATAGCAATGGCAGTCTCCATTTCGTACGCGTTTAGTGGGGATTTTTCACTCGACAATCCATAATAATATTCGTATTCATATATTAATGTGTAAAATTTGCCATATCTACACTTCAGTCTAATATATAAAGAGAGACTGTGAATTTGTGTGTATGTAGTGGGTAATCTCAGAAACTACTGGACTTATTTTGAAATTCCTTTCACCATTTGAATGATAATATCATTCCGGGTAACATAGTCTATGTAATAAGAAATTATGCTGGTGATTAACAAGAAGTTAATGTAATTATCTGAAATGCTGCCAAAAGGAAGGAATCAATTTACAGGTGAAGGAAATGACTAAGATTAAAATAGCTTTAATCTGTCGAGATACGGTTGTTGGAACCACATTGTTCCCCGTTCTTATCATCATCATGATTTTGAATAGTGCCAAAGTGTTGTTTCGCTATTTACAGGATATTTTGTTTAAGTATTTTAAAACTCAAAGACAGAGCTGAAAATGAAAACCTACAACCTGTTTTCCAGTCAGTGACCGGGTCAGGAATGTAATGAATGAAGCAGATATAGGCTGTTAGCACGATGGGGTCGCCACTCCCAAAGTGATTTATTAATGAATGATAGATGATATGAAATGAGAATGGAGAGTGTTGCTGGAATGAAAGATGACAGGGAAAACCGGAGTACCCGGAGAAAAACCTGTCCCGCCTCCGCTTTGTCCAGCACAAATCTCACATGGAGTGACCGGGATTTGAACCACGGTATCCAGCGGTGAGAGGCCGACACACTGCCGCCTGAGCCACGGAGGCTTTCTAAAAGACAGAGCTATTCTGCCGAAATCCTCTTATGGTTACTGGATCCACATTTCCGTACTCTTATCACGATCATGATTGTGAACAGCACCGAAGTGTTGCTCTCGTTATTGATAACGTCCAGAAATAGAAGGAACATCCGCAATAAAATCTGGTCTTAGCGAAGGCCATGACACTCTTCATGAAATACAAAAAAAATCCCATGTTATATCAAACCTCATCACACACAAGGAAACTGCAGTAAAATATATAAATTTATAAAAATACCTTCTCTAGAAGTAACGCACATTCTTGTATATAAATGTAGGAGCTCTTTTATGTGTTGTCGCAGTTCATTACCTTTGTATAAAAAGTCGACATTCGTCTAATAAACAGCAATACGATCAGACGTGCTTATGCGTGCATATATCTTATTTGTAGCAATACGTTTGGACGTATTTCTGTGTTCTATCACAGCTTCATACCACCCATTTAACTAACGTCCATTCGTCATACACATTAATGTATAAATAGGAGCTTTTTTTGAGTTGCTATACTAGAAATCCCTACTCGAATGTGATTGACAGTGTGAAGTGGGGTCTTTCATTGTTATGAAAACTTCCCAAATCGATTCTGACTGGAAGTAGGAAAGGGCGCCTGCCATTACAATCAAAACTCAACAACTCGAATATGTCTGGCAATAGGAAAGAGGATCTGCCGTTATAATGAGAACTCCCAAACCCGACTTGACCGACAGTAGGAAAGCGTGCCTGCCATTATAACGCAAACTCCCCAACTTGATTGTGACCGGTAGTAGGCAAGGGGGCATGCCAATATAATGTTAATGAATACAACCCAACTCAATTCTGACTGGCAGCAGGCAAGGGGACCTGACACTATAATGAAATTTCCCAAACTTGGTTGCGACCGGCAATAGGCAAGGAGGCCTGCCAATATAATTAAAATTTCTCAACTCGGTCTTAATATCAGGAACAGCGTATGACGAACTTCCAGAGATGCCTCTCGGGTGAGGCAAATAACTATGAGATTTGATTAACTCTTACAACTTGTAGAGTACTTCTTATACAATTCTGTACAAAATATAGAATTCCGTATCGAAGCAAAGGCACATTAGATACTTATTCATAAATCAAAGATTAAGTGTTTGAAACGAAGGCTGTTATAATGTACACTCTTTTACAATTTTCCCCCACATTAAAAGTATGCATAACTTGTAATAACAAACTTAAAAAAATATTACTTAGAAATGTAAATCATTAATCCTTCGTCAAGTACCTCTAATTACCAAATCCATCGTTCTTCTCTCTTTTCTAATAGAATTCCACACATTTCAAACGATAAAATGTGAAAACCTTGTTCCATATGGAACGTGTATTATACAAAATGTAACTTCAGTGTGTTAAAAATTATCATCAAATTATAAGGGGCATGGTTTTGTAAAGCAATGCTCTAAAATATGGATGATACCGCTACTGTTGTAAAGAACTATTAAACCAACTTGCTCATTTTATATCACGATATTGTTCCAGGTATGGAAGAAATCCATGTACTGGTTTGAAGAGAGAACATCAGTCTACAAGTAATTAGTTTAAATTAAAAGTGAATATATAGTGGTTGAAAGGAAGTAAAACACACACTGAAGCTTGTTACAAATTATCACTAAACTAACATCTTAGAATAAATGCTTTTATATTGTTATCCAAGGATGTAAAGTCATTTTCTAGACTTACTATAACAGATTTACTTTCAAAACTGCCCTGACCTGGATACATTGTGTGGTTTTGTTTCCTTATCTAAGATTCCCTCAGTTGCAGAACATCTATCATTGCATATGACGGAGGATTTTACATTGCCGGCCTGAGGCGGCCATTTATTTTACGCAGTATTATATGCAGTGATAAAGTAGAAGACTCCCTGTGCAATATTCTCTAGACAACTACGCTAAATACAGAAAGTTCAAAAATAACCAGCGTGGTCTAAACTCTGCTAAATCTTTCTTTATTTCTCCAGGCTACCGCTTATATATGTGTAGTTTCTTTGCTCTGAAACGTGATTTACCGAGCGCCCTTGCTCCAATAGCCTCTTCCCATTCGTACTCGCTTCAGTTGGCCATGAAGAAATACATACCCTGTTACTGCTGTGCTCTCAACAATGATAAATGGTCCCGCTATTAAATGTGGGTTTAGAGGCCGTGCATTTTAATTTCTGACGCCCCTCTGGCTCAGTATTCTCTTCCACAGCTCTTCGCATACGAATGCCTTCTTGTTTTTCAAATGGAAAACCACCTACTGCACCAGCCATGACGTTTGAAGACAGCGGTATGGTTCATATAAGTTTGGCGGAAGACAAAAGAGAATGCAGACCGTAAAGTTAATTGAAGGAGGGAAACAGGTATATGAAATACCATAACTTATATTTTTTAAGAATTCGCACATCTTACATGAGATTTAGTTATGAAGTGCGGCTCTCACCCCCGTAGCATACTTATCGCTTGTTGTTGGAATATTACACCACTTCTACTTTTAAAACTTCATAGCGCGAGAGTGCATGTTTGGTGAGTGGTGCGCTCAGTAGCGAGTAACAGTGCTACTCTATTTCGCGCATTGTATTAAGTCAAGGTTTGTCCTACGCTTGTGTTTAATGTGAAATGTTTTATATTGTGACTCTTATCAGTTAATTTACACAATTTATAATGGCATCCACTGATCAGATAAATTTCGTTGTTGGGTGAAACGTTGGAGGAATTGGACTTGAACACCGGAAGTGATGGTAAATACAGATAAGGTTTACGAAAGTAACCGTTATTCCGAATCAGAGTGTCTACAAGTTCTGAGAAAGAAGAGACATTTTCGTTGTTTGAGGGCTGTATTCCATTAGTTCTTACGAAAGAATGGCATTACCAAGAAAACCATTCTCAGGTCAACCGACGGTGGCGTTTGAACCCAAGCGTCTCCCGGATGCAGAGCTTGGCTCCATAGCCGTAGCGCGTTAACTCTTGCGGCCACTCAATTCACTCGTGTTTCTGAATACACTTTTCCAAAAAATAGGGGAAAATGTTTTCTAACGTCTGGTATGTGAATGTTAATTTGGTAAATGGGGTTCCAATGGTCATACAGCATACCTTGAGTCCTTAGCTACTCAGCGTATGTCAAATCGAAGTTATACTCCATCTGTAGGCGTATCCATGCATTAAACTGTCAGGTGACCCCTCAAAACAAAGTGAATAGCGGTGCGTCCGTGTGTCGTTGTGAGGTACACAGACTACTGCCCTCATTTGAACACGTTGTACGTCAACCAGCACAACCCATGAGACATCTTAACGAGGTTCAAGTCGCAAGGGCCGTCACTTTGATCCAGGAAGGATGGAGGTTTCGTCGTGTTGCTGTGGATCTCAATGTCTCTCCGTCAGTTATTCAGCGCTTGTGAAATCGCTACAATGAGACAGGCCAGTTCACAAGGAAGGTTGGACAAGGTCGTGGACGCATGACAACCCCAATGGATGGCCGATATCTGACCATCTGTGCGTTTTGGCGTCGTTCATCAACTGACAGAGAACTGCAACAAACCTCAGGAGGGTCACTGGAGTCACGGTGTCTGACCAGACAGTAAGGAACAGGTTAAGAGAAGTGTCCTTTCGACCCAGACGTTCTGTTTGAGTGTCCCGTTTAACGCAGCAACATTGCGCAGCTCCCCTTCTGTTCGCCCTACCTCACGTCAAGCGGCAACTTCGCCAATGGAGAACTGTGTTGTTCAAAGACGAGTCCAGATTTCCCCTGGCACAGCGTGATGGACGTCAGCGTCGTCGTTTTGATGGCCGTACGGATCTTGTCGTCGTCCGTGGTAATCTTACCGCTGCGGGGTAGCCTCCATAGAGCAGATACTGCTGTAGCACGTACTGGTTGCTGCACGCGGTGTTGGCTCTGAATTCGTACTCACGCAGGACAATGCCAGGGCTCATGTAGCGCGCATCACCAGAGCTGTCTTGCGAACTAGATATTCAAGAGATGGAATGGCCATCAGTGAGTCCTGACCTTAATCCCATTGAACATGTGTGAGATGGGCTTGACAGAAGTGTTCATGGGCGTCCTGTTCTACCACAGACTCTTCAAGACTCGAAAATGCTCTCATTGAAGAATGGGACTTGATAGCGCAACGTCACCTCCGTCGACTTATACGAAGCATGCCACTAGGTGCCAAGCTGTGATAAATGCTCGTGGAGGACATACACGATACTGAAGCTCTCCGATTGTGATAAAAATCCACCCTGGAGGACTGTTATCACATTGTCTTGCCCCTATTCGGACATTTCCATTTGTGTTCTGAAAATGAAAGCGAATCCATCGGCGTTCTTTTGTACACTTCAACGGTAAAGATTAAATGTTTAGTCGGTAATATACCTGGGTGTGAGGTATTGCTTTGTGGAACATGGTATACGTTCAAAAACATGTTCCCCTAATTCTTTTAACTGTGTGTATAACTGTCTCAAATTGACGTATTCAAATACCTCCATCTTTATATGGACATATTATGGCCTTTAAACATTAAGGGGCGCGCAGCTGTGAGCTCGCATGCGAGATAGTTGTTGGAACCCCACTGTTGGCAGCCCTGAAGATGTTTTCCCGTGATTTCCCATTTTCACACCAGGCAAATGCTAGGGCTCTACCTTAATTAAGGCCACGGCCGCTGCTTTCCCATTCCTTGTCCTTTCCTCTCCCATCGTTGCCGTAAGACCTATCTGTGTCGGTACGACGTGAAGCCAATAGCAAAAAACAAAACAACATTTAGGCGAATGCTGAGCTCACTAGTGAGTAACGGTGCACGTGAAGACCTGGCAAGTAATGCCGGGTTAAGCCTATGGAGTAAACAATAGATACAGGGGAAAATACGATAGGAAATTAGACCTTACCTTACACCGTCCATGAACTCCTTCAGCCCTAAGAAAACAACATTCTCCATTAACATTTAGTGCCCTAAATATGTCCAGCAACGTCTCAGCAGTGCGGACAGTGCCCAGGAGATATCCTACCACATTCCGCTGTCGGTTTCCACAATGTAGCGAGCCTGAAACTTCAGAACACGTGTTAGGATAATGCCTGAAATGTGAACTGCTTTTCAACACTAGATACCATAGAGTGAGGACTGCATTGGCTGCAGATATGAATGGGCAGTATACGAGGAAGTCTATTGTTCGTTAACTGATGGCTCTACGAGAAGGGTTGCTATTGTTGTCATCAATTGTCAGACAGGCAGATTTGAGAGAGATCCAACCCTGGTTGACGGGGTGGACAAGGAA
Organism: Anabrus simplex; assembly: GCF_040414725.1. Classification (NCBI taxonomy): domain Eukaryota; kingdom Metazoa; phylum Arthropoda; class Insecta; order Orthoptera; family Tettigoniidae; genus Anabrus; species Anabrus simplex. The sequence continues at coordinate 240,747,940 of NC_090270.1, forward strand.
AAGAAATCGATTTACGAACTGTGTCTGTCATACCTCAGTCAATCATGAATGATCTGCATTTAGGGCGGTCGCGCAGGTGGCAGATTCCCTGTTAATTCCTTACCTCATATTTACATTGATTTATAATTGTTTTCCTAGCTTTTTAAATATTTTAAACGAATTTGGAAATTAATCGACCATTTCTCTTGTTAATTTATTCCGATCTTTTACTCCTCGTCCTATAAATGCATATTTGCCCCAATCTTCTTTAATTCCAGCTTTATATTCATATTAACATATTTGCTACATTTAAAATCTCCACTCATGCTCATTCTTCTACTTATGTCATTCCACGCCAACTCACCACTGACAGCTCGAAACATACCACATAGTCGAGTATTTCGTCATTTTACTCCCAAGTTTCCCCACCCGAAAGTTCGCAACATTTTAATAATACTACACCTTTTTTGGAAATCACCCAGAACAAATCGTAGATCTCGTATCAACTTAACGTGGTTAGGGTCCCATACACTGGACCCTAATTGCTGTCTTAGCAGAATCTTAATACGCTCTCTCCTTTACATTCTTACTAAAATCCCTAAATACTCTCATAACCCTGTGAACAGATCTGTAACCTTTCTTAACTACCTCGTTAATATCATTACTCCAATTAAGATAATTTCTTATATTAACACCTAGGTAATGAGAGGACTTTTCCCCTTGGTAAAACTTATCTGATCACTACACTACACTATACGGCAAGACTAGAGGGTATACTGTTAAGAAACAGGCGTGGCCTCTCAAAATTTACATGGATTTGCCCAAAGGATATGGGGCTTACCTTAATTTTTGAATGAGTTTGCTCATATTAATTATCAATAACACTTCCCGTAATCTGCATCATTTTCTCTACTTCAGTTAAATCTATAATATACGGAATTTTCAATTTCCTTTAGGAACATCTCGTTCTACTTTTGTTAAAATACACTCTTTTGAATTTTTTAGCCAGGATAAGGAATTACTTCTTTTATGACTCCTGTGATCACTCATTTTGTATGGAAGGTCCTACAACCAGGGCAATGACGAGAACATTGATAAACAACTTTCAAACTCGTGGCTGTCTGGGGGAGAGTTATTTCCATAAACTGAGGGATTCAACCACGCGGTATAAGATAAAGTGATCTTATCAATGAGTTATAGGAAACACAACCCTTAAGGATTCAACTACTAACCATGACGAGTGCAGGAACTGCAACAGTAGTCCAGGAAGCATTGAGCAGACCATCACCAACTGCAGATTACTAGCGCCAGCATCGTACACTGACAGACATAATGATGTAGCCAAAGTTATACACCAAGAAATTGCCCTGGCCCGATCTTTGATCCAGAACAGAGTGCCTTACTACTTAAACTCCCCACAGAGTGTACTGGAAAATGAAGATTTTTAACTCTACTTGGGGCGAACGGTATAAAAGATAAATTAATTCCGCACAATAGACCAGACACAACATTAACGGGGAAAAATACTCACCATACACATCTAATTGACATCGCTATCCCGAATGACCGCAATATGAAACAGAAATAGAGGGATAAGGTCGATAAATATACTCCTCTAGCTACGGAAGTAGCAAGGAGCTGGAAACAAGACAGAGTTACAATTCTTATTTTTTCCTTTCTCCCAGTGTACTTCCACCAAAATCATTTCCAGAAAACCTAATGATAGGCTACTACAGCTCCTTATCAACCCTCACAATGTGGCGCAAGAGACCTGCAACATTGTTAGAACATTCCTGAATGCTCAGTACGGACCGTAAACAGAAAAGGCTGCAACCTCTATAGAGAAGAGAATACTAGAGACGAATATTGTACAATTATGCAAATTATTATTAAGTTCTATTTCTTATATGTAAAACATCGAAATACATGCTATATTACCAAATATAGAATTGTGAAACAGAATAATAATAATAATAATAATAATAATAATAATAATAATAATAATAATAATAATAATAATATTATTTAGCGAGAGGTCTTGTAGCTTACTCACTTTTTCTGTATAATATTAGTTAGAAAATTAAAATAGAATTTTCTAAGAACTTATTCATCAACGGAAATGGAACCAGCTTTCCCGACGAGATGTTCTGTGGTTTTGCCATTGGATTTTGGGGTTCATCCCTCATTCCCATAGCCTTCTTCATATAAATATTGTTCTTTCCTGTATCTCTTTCTCCTCGACACCAGCTTCTTCTTGGTCATTGTGCACCTAGGTAAGCTACCTAGGCTGTTTTTTTTTTCACTTTTCTTGTAGAAAGAGTATTCTGTTGGCCAACTTCTCTCGATACATCCCTTCAGTGTGTCCATGAAAGTTAAATCTCCTTTTCATCACCGCCGTCGTAATTTTTTGGTGGTTTTAAGAGGTCCTGGTTCGATCTGAACAGGAAAGTTTGTTGGTAATTTCGCGACTTCTTTGGACCCAAGGTTTGTCGAAGAAATCTTGTTTCTCCCTTTTCAGGGTCTGAAGATATCCTAAGTCAGGACGAGAGCTTCCTTCTAAGCATTTTCACCTTAAGACCTCGATGTATATGAGTGAAAAATTAACTCAGTATTTTATATGTATAAATATTCCTGATCTTATATTTCCATTAAAATTACAATTTGTTTTCAATAAACCCGAAGTGGATAGAAATGTCGTTCACAACGGTCAGTAACCCCATGATCGCCAGGATATTATATAACGTGCATCTCACTTAAAAGTTGGGAGCTCTCTTGGAATTACTAAGCAAAAGTGAAATATTTGGACAAAGTTTTTGTTTTACGTCAATTATTACGTTGTGGATGCGAGGCTTGTCTGCACTGGTGCGGCCGTAATTTAAGATACTAACCGCCCACACTAATAAGGTCATTAGCACTGAACTGTTAGAATTAGGTAATGCACAGTGCTTTGTTAAACGATGCATACTGTAGTGCATGGACTATGGGGAACTTGATGTTGCACTCAACAAAGACGAAAGATGTTCAAAACGGTGTTCATGAGTTAGTGTATTATTCTGACCGGCATTATGAGTCCATAATAAGGATGTCTTCAATGAGCCTGATGTTTTCTCACTTCAGCATCTACATGGCATATTCTAAATGTAGATATATTTCAACAATGTTTTGTGGATCCATGCCCTCCCATCAGTTAGGGTGGCTAAAGAATGCAAGAAATGAAGAGGTAAAAAAGAATACAGTCATTAAAGAATGAACTGGATAGTAAGTGCAGGGCAGCTAAGGAAGACTACCTGAAGGAGAAGTGCAAGGATGTTGACGGTTGTATGGTTCTAGGAAGGTTTGCCGAAGGAATCTTCTTTCTGAAGAAATGTGAAACCTACCACACCATTAGTTTAGTATCTCGTGACTGCAAAATTTTAACACGTATTATTTACAGAGGAATGGAAATATAATTTGAAAATGATTTGGAGGAAGATAAATTTGGCTTCAGAAGAAATGTACGAACACGTGAAGCAATCTGCTTTACGTCTGATCTTAGAAAATAGAATTAAGAAGGACAAGCCCATGTACGTATACACGGCGTTCGTAGATCTAGAGAAAGCTATCCATAATGTTGATTGGACCAAGCTCTTTCAGATTCTGAATATGGTTGGTATCAGATACCGATAAAGAAGAATTAACTACAATCTGTATAACAATCAGTCTATAAGGATCGATGGCTTTAAAAAAAGAGGCAAAAATCAGGAAAGGAATGAAGCACGGCTGCAGTTTGCCCCCATCCCTCCTTTTCACTGTTTATGAAGATCTGGCAGTATAGTAAATCAAAGAGGAATTCGGAAAGGGAATCACAATCCAAGGAGACGAAATCAATATCCTGAGATTTGTCGATTATATTGTTATTTTTATCTGAGACTGCAGAAGATCTAGGGAAATCACTGAATGGGATGGGCAGAGTTTTGATAAGAATAACAAGATGAAAGTAAATAAGTCCAAAACAAAAGTAATGGTGTGCAGTCGATGTTAGGTAGTGCAGGTAATATTATATTAGGCAATGAAGTCCTAAAGGAAGTAGATGAATATTGTTACTTCGGATATAATATAACAGATTGGCAGAACTAAGGGGGACTTAAAATACAGGCTGGCTCAAGCAAGGAAGACCTTTCTTAAGAAAATTAATTTGCTTACTTGGAACATTGATATAGGTATTAGAAAAACGTTTTTGAAGATTTTCGTCCGGAGCTTGGCAGAGAAAGGAAGTGAAACATGGATGGTAACTAGCTCAGAAAGAAAGCGATTACAAGCTTTTGAAATGTGGTGTTGCAGAATAATGCTGAAGGTCAGATAGACAGATCGAATCACGAATGAAGAGATACTGAATCGAAGTGTTGAGAGGCGATCGATTTGACCAGAAGAAGAAATAGAATGAACGGGCTCATCTTAAGGCACGCAGGACTTGTGCAGTTGCTTTTTGAGTGAAGTATAGGCGGTAAGGACGATAAAGGTAGAGCAAGGTTTGAAAATGACAAACAGATCAGAGCAGATTTAAGATGCAGCAGTTATGTAGAAATGAAAAGATATCTATTTTTTTGCTAGTGGCTTTACGTCGCACCGACGCAGATAGATCTTATAGCGACAATGGGATAGAAAAGGCCTAGGAGTAGGAAGGAAGCGGCCGTGGCTTTAATTAACGTACAGCCCCAACATTTGCCTGGTGTAAAAATGTGAAACCACGGAAAACCATCTTAAGTGCTACCGGCAGTGTGATTTGAACCCACCATCTCCCGGATGCTAGCTCACAGCAGCGCGCCCCTAACCGCATCGCCAAATCGCCCCCTAATGAAAGGATTAGCACAAGGTAGGGTGGCATGGAGAGCTGCCTCAAACTATTCTACGGACTGATGACTCAAACAACAACAACAACATCAATGACAACAAAAACTGGTAAGCAGTAAAACAGAGGGGAAAATTATGAGTGTCTTAGCGTTTATGCCGTTTCCGGAAGTTGTCCAGCACTTTTAAAATTTATTTTAATGATGATCCTCAGGAATTCTTTCGAACTGGTGAGTACATTTTGAAATAATAAGCAATTCCTCCTCAACATCCAGTAGACCGGTAAAACTAACATGATGCGGTACTTCAGCAACTTTCTAGGACAAATGACCTTTGCGAGGTTAAGGGATGTCATCATACAAGTCTTTATTACCCCCTTAAACACTGGACTGAGTGGCTCAAGTTGGCAAGTTGGCAGGTGCGATCCTGGCTCAGTCCGGAGCTGAAGGTGCTCAAGTACGTCAGCTCCGTGTTGGTATATTTACCTGCACATAAAAGAACTTCCTAGGAAAAAAATTTTGGCACATCGGCATCTCTGAAAACCACAAAAGTAATTAGTGGTACGTAAAACCAGTAACATTATTAGCATCGATTTTTTTTTTGATAGTGGTTAAATGTCCCACTAACACATCGGAGGTTTCCAGCGATGGAAGGATGGGGAAGGGCAAGGATGGAAAACGTTACGGGCGTGGTATTAGTGAAGGTACAGTCCCTGGTGTGAAAATGGGAAACCACCGAAAACCATCTGCTGGCTGCTGCGGGCTGCGAATCAACCATCTTTTGAATGCAAGCTCACTATTACGTTCTGTACAAGTATGTTACGGTGTTGAATATTTAAATATATATTTTGTTAATCTAACCCTTTAACGTAATGCTTGTGTGACGTTGCATTTGTATCTGGCGAGATTTATCATTAACTAGCTATATTTTCCGGCGCTGCCCGTGCTTTGTATTAATTGTTGACTTAAATATATTTTATTGCCTGCTAATTATGTGTGAAGAGATTTTTTGTAGATCTCGTTATTGTGGCGCAGATGACGTTGACTGATTAAAAATTATTTTTTAGTTTAGAAGTTATTTCTGTGTGTTGAATTGTAAGTCTTATAGATTATTTTGTTTCTCATTAATCAAACTAATCGCGGCAAGTTTGGACATTTTCTTCATCATCACCTTTCGCCATGCCTACGCAGCTGAACTGGCATCGAGAATGGCACAATACAACTTAGCGACCGCGGAAACTATGGATTTGACGCCAATATTGGTCGTTTTTGATAAACTGGTACGTCATAACCTCCCCGTTGTTTGCTAGAAGGTGTTTTACTCCTCCAGTATCTTTTCGAGATAGTAATTCGTATTTGTACGAAGTATGGTTGAAAACTATTCTGGAAGACTGTACACACGAACATCTAACATTTTGGTGATTCCTTTTTTCACACCTTTTACTTTTAAGATTTGTATTACCTGTTCAGGTGTTTTTTTATTAAGTGTGACGTTGATTGATTGTTTATGAAATATTTTGTTAAATGTAAATTTAGAAATATTGTAATATGCATTAAGTTTACGTTTTAACTTAACATTCCTTTGTTTTGCCTTAAAGTATTTCCTTGTGTAACCCAGATAGTCTGGGAAGTAGTTGGTCCTTACAAAAAGTAATAAGTTTTAATGTAATGTATTTACGCATCACATCAGAGATATGATGTACACGATTCCAATTGTCACTAGGACTGTCACCAATCAGCCAAGCGACACCGAAAACTGTGTAAACAACATTAATCTCGGTTAATTCGGACTTTTTCTCTATAACCCCTTGTAAAACACTATGCTGATGGATGCTGAACTTGGACTTGAACGACATCCGGGGTGTCACTATTCATCTCGGTGACCCCAGAAACTATGGATTCGACACTAATGTCGGCTGTTTTCTGTGACCCCGGAAACCATGGATTCGACACTAATATCGGCTCTTTTCGATTATTTTACATGTCACTCCCTGCCCCAGGGGTATCTTACCCCTACAGTATCATTTCGAGATAGTAACTCATATCCGTACGGAGTTGGTTGAGAGCTGTGATGGGGTATGACCTCCGGCTTAAAGGCATCTGGAGTGTCAGTATTCATCTAATCGACCCTGAAAACTATGGATTCGACAGTAATATTCGTCGTTTTCGATTATTTTTTGTATCCCCCCCCTCTGCCAGGGGTGCTATGGGTGTCTTATTTCACGTAATTGTTTTCCAGACAGTATAGTAAGTAATGTGTGCAGTAATTTGGGCTGAGAGCAATGCCGTAATATAATACAACATCCATAATCTCGGTCATTTTAGATATTTTTTTCCACTCCATCTCAACCTCCATTCAGACTGGATCTAAACTGTGACTTAAACGTCATCCAGACAGTCACGGTGTTAGGAGAAGTGCTGCCCACACAGTCATTTTACTTTGTTTGTTTGTTTGTTTGTTTGTTTGTTTGTTTGTTTGTTTGTTTGTTTGTTTGAGAGCTATGCTGGAACATACAGTGATCTATAATCTCGGTTATTATTTCTTTTTCATCCCTTCTCACCCCCGTGCCGATCAGGGTGAACTTGGACTTGAAGGATATTTATTCTTCTTCTTCCGCATATGTGCATCGCGGGTGTGAACTGTGTCGTACATATGAATTTGGCCCTGTTTTACGGCCGGATGCCCTTCCTGACGCCAATCCTATATGGAGAGATGTAATGACTATAGCTTGTTTCTGTGATAGTTGGTATATGAAGATGAAAGTGTAGGGACAAACATGAACACTAAGTTTACGAGCCAGAAGAATTAATCGGACGCGATTAAAATTCCCGACCCGGTCGGTAATCGAACCCGGGACACTCTGAACCGAATGTCAATGATTCGGACTGGACTTAAACGACATCTGGAGTTTCAATACTCATCTCAACGAACAACTTGAGTAGGTCCGGTGTTGTACCTACAGCTTGAAAATATAGGGTGAACATCATTAGAAGTACTCTGAGATTCGTTCGTGAATATCCAGTGGACTGTTGAAAGGAACAGAATAGAGGTAAAGTCTCTTGAAGATATCCTACAGATCCTATTCAACTACAAAATCGACTGTGTAGAATTTTACCACTACGTCTTGAGCCATACCCTAGATGGCTCATTTAATAAATTATAATACTATGGAAACATCTGTTTTCATATGCAAGGCACGGCACACCAAATATTTTTCCAGCAAGCAGTGAACATTTCAAATTCAAACCTAGCCCTTGGCTTGGTATCTAGGCACGCCGACCCCATTCCACCTTTCAAATTCAAACGATACGAGCTAGGGGGAGGAAATATTTGAACGTCGGGAACCCCAAGACAAGTAGTTCAGGTTGACAAAATTTATCTTCGGAGGACTGGGATCTCTGAATTCATATAGAAATATTCGCCACCTAGCTAAAATTTCACAGGTCCGAATTAATAAGAAATTGGAAGTATATTTATCATTCACTTCTATCTGAAAATAATGGCTACTTGAGCCCTCTGATATTATATTTGAACGTAGAACCATTGGACTGAAGGAGAGCCGCTAGCAAGCCATCGTCTCTGTTAATCGGGGAATCACCTGATGCCACAAAGGGACTGTGAGTCTATTTAAACACCCGCGGTGGGGGAAGCAGCCCCATTCACCAGTAGTATTTTGAGCGAACTGCACGTTGTGTGTGAGAGTTGATATTTATTTGTATTGATCAAAGTCAGTTACACGCTATGTGCGAATTCGTAACTAACATTTTGGCTTATCTCTAGCAGTACTTTAAAGGTTAGTTACTTAAATCCTAGCATTATTTCAAATACTTAGTGCGGTTTGGTATCGTGTGGATGTAATAGCTTCATTAATATGAGATTTGTAACAGCTAGAGACCAGCGAGTGAAATAGAAGTGCAATTCAAACAGTAACCTGTACCTCATATCGGTACGCGCTCGCGAGATATGTATGAATCGTGATCGTTTCGCTTATTCTGAGCTGCAAAGAAAGACTAATGTTGGTTGGGCCTATACCCTTAATCTAATGACGCACGAGTCGGAACTAATTACTTGCGCGTAGGCTAAGCCAATCCATGTACCCAAGGACTTGAGTCTTCAAGTCTCGGAAATGTTTCCTTCAGACGTCAAGGGAAGTAATTGGATCACCTGAAACGGCAAGAGTACAGCTGTGGAATACAAAGATCCCTAACATCCCTGAACAGATGACAGTAGCGGAAAGTTTACCACCTGGATGCTATGAAAACTGGACTGTATGAAACCTCTGAATAGATTTTGGTACAAGAGTGCACGGGTCAAAGTCATCCTTGCGAGATTGAGCTACACAAATGTGAAGACATCAAGAGCGAATGTTTATAATTCGTGTTACATACCTTCGTCGTTTTAAAAGTAATATTTGGCTATTTACAAATGTTTCTGACACAAAAATATCCACATATATCAAAGTGAAACTATGTGGGTGTATGTGTGTTTGTTTGTCTCATGTGGGCTCAAAAACTACTGGACCGATTTCGCAGAATCTTATTACTTCTGAGACGGTTTAGAAAGTGTTACGAATGAATTTCGATGGGTAGTTTCATATGATGAGTAATTTTATATAATTTTCACTGCAAGGACAAACCAAGGTTGGTTCGATTTGATGGACAGGTTTTCGCTGTATAATGATAGTCCGGTAAGAAATTATGTATATAGGAGGATGGAAACACTCTGACGTGTTTTATAAAGTACCTTTCTAGCTAGGAGGCCATTCAACTACAGCAGGAAACTCATAGCCTATTATTTAAAAATACCAATCCAACATGCTGTGATCGAGATGTACTTTCATGTAACTAGGCAACGCATTGCCTGTTATTGTAAACAGCATTAAGAAATGTGTCCTGCTTATTAGGTTATGAGGTGCATGACATTTTAAAGTAAATATTGACATACATTTCCATTACAATTATATTTGTTCTTTCATTCGTCATCAGAATTTGTCTTTCAACCATAGAGTTATAATTCTTTTATTATATAATTTTACAGGGTCTCTTTGTTAGCTCTGGGTGCGTGTGCGGAGATCTACACGGCAAAACACGCCCGGGTAATTCATTTGCCGAGAGATATATTGCTTCATGTCGAGCTAATGTGATCTAATGCAGTAACGATTAAGCCGTAAGTCTCGTGTCTTCAACGCAATAGTTTGGTGTAACATCTATGGTATTCTATGGTATTGAAAAGGTGCTCAATGTCTATGCTATTGATAGTGTGCTCAATGTGTTAGCTTTCAAATAGCGTAATGTCTGTATGAATTCAAGAGCGTTTAATGAGTGATTTATACAGTAGAACAGTGTGTATGCATTGTGTTGTGCTTTGCGAAGCTTTATTCTGTAAAAGTGCCGCTTTTGATTTGTTTGTAAATTTCCTGCCATCCTTCCTCTCCATAGCAATACGATACGTAATTTAGTGAAAAACACTCAGGAGACGTACTGTTTTAATGGAGGAAAAGCTTGATGAAATAGGAGCTGTCAAGGAACTCCAACAAAATTCCTGTCGCGTATCACCGCACAAACGAATGTGGCATTAGCTTCTGCCCACAGGCTAACAAAACGGTTAACGGCCAAGCCTTACAAACCCATCGCTGCCCAACATTTAAGAGAACAAGACAGTTTAGCTAGGGTTCGGTACTGTAACTGGTTTTATATATAACATTTTAGAGGATACGCTGTCTGAAATGTCATTTATTTCGCCATATTTTGATATATTTATCCGTTTCGGGTCATATCAAGACCGTATAGGCAGTTTTAGCTTTCATGTTTGTTTGTTTGTTTGTTCCACCATTACGCGTGAACGGCTGAATAGATCTCAAACAAACTTCATTTTCAGAGTCTGCTCATCCGGGAGCAGGTTTAGATATGCATATCATTTAAAAATCACTGGGGGTTTATAGGAAAACCGGAAGAGATTTCTTCAATTTTAAATTACACTATTGATTATATCTCAACAAAGCCTCACTGAGAAACTGAAAAACTGGTTTTGAATCCATATCATTTAAAAATCACCGAAAGGACTGGGGTTTATAGTTTTTTTGAAATTTCCTCTTATACTAATTATTACATCTCAACAACCGCAACCTACAACTAAACCTAAGGCTCCGTCTGGTCCGTGCCTGCATCTTTCCCACGTTAACTTATGGAATGGAAGGCTGGACACTTACCCAAGCCCTCTATAAAAGACTGGAACCATTCGAAATGTGGGTGTACAGACGGATACTTCACATTTCGAGGCCAGACAGAATCCGTAATTCCGAGGTGTTGGATCGACTTGGAAAGAAGACTGAAGTCATGCTGACCATTAAAAGGCGGAAGCTGGAATACTTCGGCCATATAATGCGGAATGATGAGTACAGAATCCTGGAGCGTGTTATACAAGGAAGAATAGAAGGACGTAGGAGTCCTGGTAGACGATGAACTCTATGGATGAAGAATCTTTTAGACTGGTATGTGTTGGACACGATGTCTCTGTTCCGTGTCGCTGCATCCAAATTCAAGATCGCCATGTTGACCGCCAACCTTCGCTAGTAGATGGCACATTAGGAAGAAGAACATCCAGGAATAGAGCCTCTGTGACTCAGACGGCAGCGCGCCGGCCTCTCACCGCTGAATACCGTGGTTCAAACCCCGGTCACTCCATGTGAGATTTGTGCTGGACAAAGCGGAGGCGGGACAGGTTTTACTCCGGGTACTCCGGTTTTCCCTGTCATCATTCATTCCAGCAACACTCTCCATTCTCATTTCATAGCATCTATCAGCCATTAATATATATATATCACCTTAGGAGTGGCGACCCCATCGTAATAATAGCCTGTATATGATTCATTCATTACATCTCTAAACCGGTCAATGACTGGAAAACAGGTGGTAGTTTTTTATTTTTTTTTCATCCAGGAGTAGGTTTTTGTATGCACATCATTTAAGAATCACTGAATAGACTGAGGATTTCCAGGAAAAAATGGAGCTTTTTTTTCAATTTTCTCTTACACTAGTGATTATATCTCGACGAAAATTCACATTTAGAGTCCACTCACCCAGAAGCAGGTTTCGATATGCATATTACTTTTTTTTTCTTCTATTTGCTTTACGTCGCACCAAACAGATAGGTCTTATGGCGACGATGGGATAGGGAAGGCCTAGGAATGGGAAGGAAGCAGTCGTGACCTTCATTAAGGTACAGCCCCAGCATTTGCCTGGTGTGAAAATGGTAAACCACGGAAAACCGTCTTCAGGGCTGCCGACGGTGAGGTTCGAACCCACTATCTCCCGATTACTGGATATTGGCCGCACTTAAGCGACTGCAGCTATCGAGCTCCGTGCATATTATTTAAAAATCACCTGAGGAGTCTAGGGGTTTATATGAAGACCAGGAGAGTTTTTCTTAAATATTATCTTACGCTATTGCTTATATCTCTACCAAAACTTCATATTTAGAGCGTAATCATCCAGGAAAAGGTCTCTATATGCATATCATTTGAAACTCATTCAAGAGAATGGGGATTTATTTGGAGATCACAAGAATTTTTCAATGTTCTCTTATACTGTTTACTATATGTAAAATCTGCAGACTATATGTGAAACGCCCTTTGATTGTAAATAATTTTTTGTCATGTGCATAATTTTGCTTACTCTTCAAATGACGGAGAAAATTACTATGGGCTTCACGCTGTGCAGCCAGTGGCGGTAACCCTCGCAGACACACAGTTATTTGAAGGATCCATAACAGAAGAAAATCAGAGGATGCATAATATTTCGCTTGGCTTGAAAATTAACCCCACATAATGCAACTGAACTCCGAGGAAACATGAATAATAATAATAATAATAATAATAATAATAATAATAATAATAATGTTATTTGCTTTACGTCCCACTAACTACTCTCCTACGGGTTTCGGAGACGCCAAGGTGCCGGAACTTTGTCCCGCAGGAGTTCTTTTACGTGCCAGTAAATCTACCGACACGAGGCTGACGTATTTGAGCACCTTCAAATACCACCGGACTGAGCCAGGATCGAACCTGCCAAGTTGGGGTCAGAAGGCCAGCGCCTCAACCGTCTGAGCCACTCAGCCTGGCGAGGAAACGTGAGGTAGAACTTTTCCCTTTGATGTCTGTCTGTCTGTTCCTAAAAGTGAAAAACTGCTGGACTTATTTCAACCAAGCTAAGTTTTTGGAATCTGCTCACTCAGGATTGTGTTATCAGGTACACATGATGCCATGGTATTCACATGGAATTGGTATTTATAGCAACATTATTCTCAAATATTTTTGTTAACATTAGGTCTTGTGATATAGATGTTGATTCCCATAGGGAATCTGAAATATTTGTCCCGAATGAATAAATTTATAATTCCATTATAAATGGTCCGTTATTGGACATTATAAATTTTCCAGCTAACTCATTCCCGGTTGCCAGCGTCTTGCTAGGTGTGCTAGGTACCAACTGATGAGCCCAAGCTAGCACACGAGGGCGAAACGCTGGCAACCAGGATGAGTTAGCTGGAAAATTTATAATGTCCAATAACGGACCATTTATATTGGTATTATAACATTAGGTCTATCAAAATACTGTATATAACATGATGATGCTTGATGTTTAAAGGCTATTTGCTTTACGTCGCACCGACACAGATATGTCTTACGGCGACGATGGGAGAGGAAAGGCCTAGGAATTGGAAGGAAGCGGCCGTGGCCTTAATTAAGGTACAGTCCCGGCATTTGCCTGGTGTGAAAATGGGAAACCACGGAAAACCATCTTCAGGGCTGCCGACAGTGGGGCTCGAACCCACTATCTCCCGATTACTGGATACTGGCCGCACTTAAGCGACTGCAGATGTTTAAAGGGACCTAACATCTAAGGTCATCGGCCACTGTATATAACAAACGTTTAAGAATATATTATGGCGTGTACTTATTTATCGTACGACGGAAAATAACGCAGATGATTACGAAAAATTGAATATTTCGTCCATGTACCGTGGGACAGGACATGCATGCCACTTCAAGATGGGCAATGGGAAATACTAGAGCGCCATTTTACTGTTTTTGATAGTGCAGGTATTAAGGGAGGTATCATCAACGTCAGAGCGCCTTGCCAGTGGTCAGAGATACAATATGCAAGCAGAGAACCATGGAGAATTTCGCACAACTTCGGGTCAGGAACTGTACCGTGCAATAATTTCGGAAATCGTCCTCATTCTCTCTCTCAACTTTGTTCAGCTTCTTCATATTTCACGTTACTGCCACGCGCTTTCGTAGGAAAATTTCATTTTGACATGTCAAATTAAACATGTGAATAGAGCCAGGTTCCTTCTCATGAGTTTCTGAAGGAAGCATGTAATCCACTGCAAATTTCCGAGCGAAGAACGTGTACGAATGCTAGTTAATAAGAAGTGTTATTAGAAACTAAGGTATATTTCTATCTCTATGATATTTCGTTAGTGATAGTTGAAAGTTTTAAGCAAATAATTTGAAATGTTTTGTAGAGTGTCTGTACTGACCTGTATATAGGTGACTTCGTACCATCCTTGTACCAAATAACTAGCGCCACTTTGTCGTCCTTGACAGGAGGTTCAAGGTCGCACGGTAAGCGGGCAACCCCAGTTAAAACGGCGGATGTGTCCAACATAGTCACTGAAACAGAACGAGAGAAAAAATTTTAAACTATGTCCACGGTAACACGAACATAAAGAATGTTGGAACAGAAGCCTCTGAGCTGAAGATGATATATGAATCCAACGAGATTGCATGATCAGAAAAATACTAGGTAATGATAAATCTAATAATATAATGGATAATTTATGGCATACATATTGAAATATATCACGTTATTAACCCTTGTTGCTCGTATATCGTAACTCTTCGAAAGTACGTTTATTCTAAGCATAACGATCGTATATCATGTCTATAAAATAGGAGGCTTTGGTCTTTGGAAGGGAGTTTTCCTCTTAACAAGAGTAAACACTTGACATAACAATGGACTGTACTGAGTAAGAATTAAAAGTTAAAGTGAATACTGTACCTATAACTACGTTATCTGGCTCCTTGGTTGAATTTTGAACGTAGTGGTCTTAGGTTCAGAGGTTCCCGTACAAATTAAACACTCCTTGTCGCGTGAAAATAGCCTGATTCTTCGCCAACTCATTCTCCAGATACTCTGGACTGATTGCGTGCTTCATCGATTAGCCAATGGAAAAAGTACACTCACAGTAGATAGTCAGCTGCTGAAAGACACTGAACGCCTAGAATATGGTACGGGAGCGTAAGCTGTTATCGTAGCGTTCTACTGGCGATCAAGGCGGGTACATGTAGTAGCCTACGGGTACTGCGCCATTCCAAGTGTCATATTGCATTTTGGTGTTCAAGCCCTCGATGTTAACTGCGTGATGTTACACAACCGGCATCGTGAACATACTGCACTTCTCCAAGAGCAGCTGACTCTACATACTTCTGCCGGTGAGCTCTTGATGTGCATTGACCTTTCAATTGTGACGCATACGCAGTAATACGGACAATTTGACCATGTCACGATCGTTGCTATACAATATGTTGTGTACATTACACCTGGTAGTGTATATCTCCGTAGTGTAACGGTTAACCTTATTAGCTACCGTTCACGAGCGCCCGGGTTCGATTCCCTAACTTTGGCAACCAGTGTTCTTCTATATATACTAGGTCAGTAGCGTCATCTTCTAACTGTGCGCATTTTTCCTTGAGAATATCTCGTATCAGTTGAATCCCATTATATTCTCACTCCATGATTAACAACCTTGAACTGGCTGAAAAGCGAACACAGGGCCATGGAATAAGAGATAGCATCGCTACCTCTATATCACAGGAATGGATAATAATAATCTATATCATTAAAATCAAGTGCAATTCTGTTTGTTTGTGTGTTTGTTTGCTTGCTTGCTTGCTTGTTTGTTTATTTGCTCGCAATACAAATCAACATGCCTCCACTGGTCGTAGAGATAGTTATAGAACCAAACCAAACCAAACCCCATGGCACTACAACCCTTGAAGGGCCTTGGCCTGCCAAGCGACCGCTGCTCAGCTTGAAGGCCTGCAGATTACGAGGTGTCGTGTGGTCAGCATGACGAATCCTCTCGGCCATTATTCTTGGCTTTCTAGACCGTCAGATAGCTCCTCGATTCTAATCACGCAGGCTGAGTGGACCTCGAACCAGCCCTCAGGTCCAGGTAAAAATCCCTGACCTGGCCGGGAATCAAATCCGGGGCCTCCGGATAAGTGGCAAGCACGCTACCCCTACACCACGGGGCCGGCAGAGATAGTTACAGTTTGTCATTATATGTGACATATGGGTTGAAGACTTTATGCGTTGACGTCTATTCCTAAGGAATAGACTGGACATATGAAAACACGAAAAGCATGAAACTTAAAACAGGGAGGAATATGGTCAAACCTCCTACAGAGGTACAAGGCAAAACTATTCGTTGGTACTTGCCTGAATTTTTCTCTACGATTTATTCTCTGAAAATTTAATCTCAATCCCACAATGAATCGGATGTGTTGTGGAGGTAGTTATATCGCGAAAGACTTCATAAAAGTGGTCAGAATATAGTTATGTGATATACGGGTAGAAGGTTTTATGCTAGCTATTGGCTTTACGTTGCACCGAAACAGATAGGTCTTATTGGGACGATAGGACAGGAAAGGGCTAGGACTGGGAAGGAAGCGGCCGTGGCCTTGTTTAAGGTACAATTCATGAGCCTGACCATTCTTTTGTGGTTAAACACATTTTGCTTTCGATTCTTCGGAACTATTTATCTCGCTGTGGGTGGAGAGAGGAATGTATTATCTGTACTCCTTGCATCCCGCAAGGGAACAACCAAACAACCGGTTCTCGCTCTCGTACCTCTTAAGCCCAAAAGGATATCCATGATTTTATGCTTTGACGTGTAGCGGAGAAAATGCACGAGTGCAAAGCATTTAAGCAAGTGTATTACCGTCTCACCACCTCAGATAAGTTTTTGATGACGATGGAATAGGACTGGCAATTGAATGTTTGAAGCCGTAATTAAGGCACAGCCTGGTGTAAAAATGTGAAACCACGGAAATCCATCTTCAGGGCTATCGGTAGCGAGGTTCGAACCCACAATCTCCCTAATGCAAGATAAATATTACAGGGAAGAACCGCGCATATAAATGACTTTCAATCAGTGCGTCCTACCTCACAATGTTGTCCCCCGGTGGGTGGGGGCTGTAGAATAACACCCACGGTATCTCCTGCTCGTCGTAAGAGGCGACTAAAAGGGGGCTCAGGGGATGTGAACTTTGGAGCGTGGTTTGGCGACCACGGGGCCCTCAGCTGAGTTCTGGCATAGCTTCCACTTACTTGTGTCAGGCTCCTCACTTTCATCTATCCTATCCGACCTCCCTTGGTGAACTTTTGATCTTTTTCGACCCCGACGCTATTAGGTTTGCGAGGGCTAGGGAGTCTTTCATTTTCACGCCCTTCGTGGCCCTTGTCTTCTTTTGGCCGATATCTTCATTTTTCGAAGTGTCGGATCCCTTCCATTTTTCCCTCTGATTAGTGTTAGGCCTATATAGAGGATGGTTGCCAAGGTGTACTTCCTCTTAAAACAATAATCACCACCACCACCTCACAATGTTGTCACGCAGCCAAGTTCTAACCTCAATAACTCGGAAAACAGACAACCATGGTAACTTTTCGTTCATAGCATCACAACTTAATGTTTAATTCACAATGCCATGGTGGTATGCTTGAATTTTCTTCACCTTGAGTATACGTATAAATATATATAATATAATATTACAGAAACAAAAGCAACAACGTGTCTGGAAAAAATAAATAAAAGAAGACATAAAGAACTAGACATAACACTGGAGAATTTAAAGAATAAATCAAACAATGTAAATCAATTGAAGAATAGTAAAATTAGATTCCTACCAAAATGTGATAAAAGAGAAACAACTAAAATGGTATTTTCAGGAGGACAACAAAGAACAGATAGAATGAAGAAATACTGGAAGAACAGAAAAGAAAAAAAACATAAAACATCAAAGAAGACCGGACAGAAATTTACTACAGTGGTTCAATGCAGTCGTAAAAGCACAATAATTCTAATTCATTTCCAACCTCCAAGAAACTATGTTGTAACCCGTCTAACAGAATATGTTGGATCTGTGCCTAGATAATTCAACTCACATTCTGCTTCACTACTGATCCAAAACACAGTTTATCTTACTGAAAATCTACACAAGACACATACCCCGCTCCTCCAATGCATTCTCTGGCAAAGTTATACTCGCCATTTAATAGTTTGACAATGTTGCACAAGGTAATTTATGGCACATAATAGACCACTATGGTAAAAAAATATACTTTATACTGTACGAAAACTATAATGATATCAATAATAATAATAATAATAATAATAATAATAATAATAATAATAAATACATTTATTAAATAATTCATTACTGCATTTGTTTATTTGTTAACGCCTTACTTTGTACGGCGTGACATTTCAAATATTTCCTACATTTTGTCTGTTTGTTAGGTAATCAGCCCACAGGCTGGTTGGATCCTAAAATAGCAAAACCAAAAATCATCCGCTAGGGGAAAAAACTTGTAAACCGATTTTGGCACCAAAATGAGGCGTACTAGGCAAGATTAGACGTCCGGTAGTTTGCCATTGCTTCTCTCACCCCGCATTCTGACAAAAAAATTGGCAGCTTATTAAAAACTGATTGCAAAAGACTGTCATCTTTAATATTTACAAAAAGAAAATTAATCTTATTATATATGCTATGAAAGGAATAGGACATGTGAGCAATGTTTGCAACACCTTCTTATAAACAGCTGCGTGCTACAAATGTCTTTAATTTCAGCCGGCGGAGATTTCCACAGGGGGAAGAATAAATGTTGCTATTTTTTAACAATCTTCCCGCAACAGCTGCAGGGTTGCTCAAGGGCAAAGCGTACCTGAACAATAACAATAGATATACGTTAACGGATTAGCCGTACTCAGATAGTAAGAAGTTACATAACAGTGAGGCAAAAGAGTGAGGCATATCAAATATTTATTTGAAGTCCGCAAGCATGGCTCTTGAAGACCATGTTAGAAAACTTGAGAGTAATTATCAGCCGGAAAACTTAGGATTTGTTTGATGATTATTTCTGGATGATAGGTACTTTGTATTGAAGGGTCTGATCTTAAGTCACCTATGGTTACTTGATATGGAAGGGAGGGCGTAATGGCCTTAATCTTGCCAGAAAAAATAAATCCATTGTATTGTATTGTTTCACTCCGAAATACCTATGAATAAGAGACACGAAGTGCAGACTCCGTATCCCCACTAAATATAGCCAAGGCACCTGATTGACGCACGGTGAGATGTGGCAATGTTTAGATTTATTTAATATGAAACGTATACATGCGTCGTATGCGCGCTGCAATTTGATACTGACTCTGCTATTTAAATTATTTTAGGCTATATAACGTCTTCGCAGTCGAAAATGGGTAGAATTAGACTTTGTATAAGTAATTCCTTCGTTATACGTGGGAAAAATTCCTTAATTTTTTAAGTAAGTGAAGTGTAAAATGTGTTCCCCAACAAATTTTTGTTGCGTTTTCAGACAAAGTTAAATTTGTATCCATAATGATGCCAACATTCTTCACGGAGTTTCTAGAACTATTTCTATTCCCTGGAATATGATCGCAGGCATGTATTTCTTTTCAATTTATTGTGTTCTTTTTTGGTTCCTACTATGATAGATTGTGATTTTGATGGGTTAACTTTATAAGGGAATTATAAACAGTCCTGCTTTAGTCTTCGTTCACGTTATTTATGACCGGGTGTGGATAATTTGGACCTGTCTGTCTGTATGCATGTATAACTTAATGTCGTCTGCTTATAAGCTGTATTTGCCGTGTTTTCTAAAATATTTTTTAGGTACATGGAGAAGAGGAGTGGTTCTAAGACACTGTCCTGAGTTACGCCTACTTCGGTTTGTACCCAATTTGAGATCTTGGTGCTTACTGATGTACACTGTTGCTGTATCGCCTCCAAAGAGGCCTGGTGGAGGTCTTTGGATTTTACACACATGGGCACCTACACGTTTGTGAGGATAGGGTCCTACCTAGGATGAAAATCGAATGTTGAAGTCAGCACAAACACTCATTCACCCTGTCAGAAGAATTAATCAATGGAGTCCAGAGTACTGGTCAGCACCTTCTTCTTGCTGGCCTTTTCAAAGTTATTTGGGGTCGAAATTAATGAGGATTAAGCCCATTGTTACGACCGGATGCCTTTCTTGACGCTAAAAATATTTGGAAATATTTAGTGACCATTGCGCGCTTTTCTGGCTGTTTGTAAAGCCCACCCAGCCCTTGAAATAGAGGAATAAACTAGACCTAGTTAAAATTCCGGACCCGACCGGAAATCGAATCATGGATCACCTGGCCCAGCTGTAAGCATGGTAACTATTTATCCACGGAGGAGAACGTACAAAATGATTACTACTTAACAATGTATTAATTTTAAATCTAAGGGTTTACTGTATTTAAATGATTGTGTTCATTAAGTTTTTTCAGTTTCGAGTTAATTAACAAAGATTTTCACTCTGTCGAAACGCTAATTATAACACGTATAATACTCAAACACGCCTGTAAAAATTGGTATCCATTTTCTCTTTGATAAAATCAATTTTTTATAAATATGTCTCGATAATGAAACTCAGATTCAAAATGATTAATTTAATTGAATCTAACGAATCATTTTCGTGAGAAATCTGTGTGGAATTTGGAGCCTACAAGTGTAGGATTTAGTGCATCGAAAGGCGGAAACTGACTCAGGGCCTATGCAACTTCTACGAATGAAATAATTAGCTCTCAACAGTATGATGAGATGAGGCCTCTTTGATGGAAGAGCCTTCTATTTGTCTGTAACTCAAGACCATCCATCAATACATCGCATCACAGCCTGCAAAATCACATCGTCCGTCTGTACTCTAACGCACATCTTTGATAATATGTCTCTCAGTCGTGGCCATCCATAAATACTTCACATCACTGTCTGCATGGTTGCTAGGTAACGTAGCGTCACACATTTTATATCGCCAATTTCGTGACGCCAACTTCCCTGCCTTAAGACATATTTATGTCAATAACACAATAATATACAAAAAAATTTCTACAGGTACGTTATAGTGTTATACATGTTATAAATGTAGTTGTAAAAATGTATTGATCCGCAGATGAGCATCTGGTCTGAAAATTCATAACCATGTCTAAAATTAGGATGTTCGCAGGCGATATGGAATGGCACGAATCACTGACAAAATGAGAGACAGCCGTCTACAGTGATACTGCCACATAGGGGAAGTCCGTGTAATTTGGACCACTTAAATTCAAACGTCCATAACTCTATTCACCATAATTAAAAATTATCAAATTTGATATACGATAATTGCCGGCCACGTGGTGTAGGGGTAGCGTGCCTGCCTCATACTCGGAGGCCCCGGGTTCGATCCCCGGCCAGGTCAGGGATTTTTACCTGGACCTTGGGACTGGTACGAGGTTCACTCAGCCTACGTGATTATAATTGAGGAGCTATCTGACGGTGAGATAGCGGCCCCGGTCTAGTAAGCCAAGAATAACGGCCGAGAGGCTTCGTCGTGCTGCCCACACGACACCTCGTAATCTGTAGGCCTTCGGGCTGAGCAGCGGTCGCTTGATAGGCCAAGGCCCTTCAAGCGCTGTAGTGCCATGGGGTTTGGTTTGGTTTATATACGATAATTAGTACAATGTACCAGAGCCTCCGTGTGTCAGACGGCAGGGCGTCGGCCTCTCACCGCTGGATACCGTGGTTCAAATCCCGGTCACTCCATGTAAGATTTGTGCTGGACAAAGCGGAGGCGGGAGAGGTTTTTCTGCGGGTACTCCGGTTTTCCTTGTCATCTTTCATTCCAGCAACACTCCCCATTATCATTTCATAACATTTATCAGTCATTAATAAATCACCTTGGGAGTGGCGACCCCATTGTAATAACAGCCTATATATGTTTCATTCATTACATCCCTGACCCGGTCAAAGACTGAAAAAGACGTTGTGGATTTTTTCAGTACAATGTACCAAATAATTCGGTGAAAATAAATGTTAATATTATCATTAGAATTTGTTTAAAAGTAATGCGTTTTTGTAAAATTTGTTATCATGTAATTTGGACTGATAGCGTTTAACTTGGATCAGGTGCTCTCAGATGCAGGTAAAAATCCTTCACCTGGCCGGGGATCGAATCTGGGGCCTCCGGGTAACAGGCAGGTGCGCTAACCCTACACCACGGGGCTGGCCTCGAATTATCAAAACATTTTATT
This sequence comes from Anabrus simplex, assembly GCF_040414725.1. NCBI lineage: Eukaryota > Metazoa > Arthropoda > Insecta > Orthoptera > Tettigoniidae > Anabrus > Anabrus simplex. The sequence continues at coordinate 240,770,152 of NC_090270.1, forward strand.
TTAGCATCAGCAGTAAAATTACGAAGAAATGTAATTATTACAATTGTTTCAATGGTCAAAATTACACATTCCCGGGCAGTCCAAATTACATGGCATGCAGAGATTTAATCAAACACTAAATAATATGCAAAATATTCAAAATACTCAAAATTTATCAATGAAACTATGTTACATATTACCTCGATATTTAATCAGTAGTTTTGAAAGCTAAACACCCTCTTGGCTGAAGTAACTACTTCACAGTACAGTGAGATTGAGATTGTTTTCCTGTCCCCCACTTCAACCTTAAGTCGATTAGCAAAACAACTTCCAGGAACAAAGCTACCGTCGGCTGTCTTGCTAACCTTGCCTCAGACAGGCGGTGACAAAACTTGCAAACACCAAAATTATCGGTCCACATTACACGCAGGTCAAAATTATGCGGACTTCCCATATAGTACTACGAGCTCATCCAGTAGCAGGGGCGGGTTGTTCGCTTTGTAGGAAAATGGAAAATAGCCGTCAGTTCTTAAGATTACAGGCATGTACACTGACCAGGTACACGATCGTATCAAGTGGAGACAGAGAGCCAAAGCAATGGACCCTGACAGCATGTGCGACAAATGCTAAGGAAGAAATCCCCTGGACATTGCTACTCTAAAGGTAATTCAAGTCAGGTGAATTGCCCAGTGTGGCATGCTTGTTACGCTGACAACAGCACAACTTACTCGATGACTTACTTAACCATCTAACCATCAGAGAAGAAAGTTCTTGGTGGCTGTCATGGATGGCCATAGTGGAGGAGGCGCGCGGTTTATATAGCCGGGCAAGGTGTTCCCTGGTGCAATTAGTACTATTATTATTATTATTATTATTATTATTATTATTATTATTATTATTATTATTATTATTATTATTTTATTACATTTCTTGACATACATACTCGTCATACTTTTTTGTATAAGAGCTTACTACATTTATGAATCACTGCACTAACTTGGAAAACGTAATTGGATTTAAAATTATGCAGTTAATGTAATATTTGTAAACTGGTTCTAACAACACAGTTTCGTAGCTCGGATGGTAAGACCATGATGATTTTGAAACTGTGCCCCGGGTTCAAATATTTCTAGTACGACCTCATATTTGGATTGGTCAAAGAGAGAAGTAGGCTACCGTTCGTTTTGCCATTTTGCGCTGTTCTTTTCATTTCAATAACAATGCAAAGACATCCATCTACTTTGCTGAGGAACTCAGATGTACGATAAGTTTTTTTACGGGGGAAAATGATCTCAATATTAGGTGCTAATGAAAAGTAATCTGTCCTCGATCCTGTCTGCCTGTCTGTATGTCTGTGAGGGCTAACCTTAAGAAGCACTGGATGAAATTTTAATGCGATTTTCACCATTCCATTAAACATTTTTCGATAAAAATTTATGTATAGAAATATTCATTTGTGACCGAAAGAAGCCGAGTAGTAATGATTGATTCCAAGTCGAGTAAAAACTGCCGTTCGTGAAACTTTTTAGCTTACGCTATCTAAACCGTTAAATATATATCTATACTATAAGGTAAGAATTTTTCAGCGCAATAATTTCTACAAGAAAGGCCAGGACAACATTTATCTATCTTTAACACATAACCCACTATAACATATTTTACGTTACAGTTTGCGGTATAAACGTCAAATTTAAGAACAACTTTTAAATCAATTACTCATTTAATCCTTATCATAACAAATTTTCCATTGCCCTCTAGTAACTAATGTAGAATGTTATTTTCATCTATACTTTCGGAGATATCGCCGTTTTTATTTTTTAGCCCAATCTCTATTCTGAACTACGGAAACGTAAAAGACCAAGTTCAGAGCGACCGAGTAGATTGCGAGCCATCGCACGAGCTATTAACAGCTTCTACCAGCACTCTTTCAACATGCTACGATGCATAAATTCATAGGTTTTCCAATAATATTTCGTTTTCCATATAAAATCTATGATGACCCATTTACCGAGACGGGAATATAGGTTGTAGTGCATTGCATTTAAAAAAAAAGTACGCTTGTCACGTAACAATGAAAGCTGACCAACAAAGAAATTCTCGAATGTCACATGGCAGAGAATGAATGACTTTTTCGAAATTTACTGCCCAGTTTCAAGTATATTTCTCAGTATACACAGCAGTCGATAATCAAGAAGCTGTTCATTACCATACAACATTTCTAAATTCTTTACATCCTTCCGGATTGCCATCACACAAGCCGATTTTGATAGTAGGAGATGCATATGGTATTGTTACGTAATCTACACCTGCCAAAGTTATGCAATGGGACTCAACTGGTAGTGAACAATTCGAAAAATAGTTTGATTGAAACTACTAATATAACTAGCTGTGGCACAGGAGAAGCGCTATTAATATCAATAGTCCCTATAATTCCTTCAGATTTGTCTTTTTATTTCAACCAAGTCCAATTCCCGGTAAGAGTTCGTTTTGGCATGACAATAAACAAAGCAGGGTATCAGACATTTAGCGCGGCTGGAGTTGATCGCAGTGGTCAATGTTTTTGTCATGGGTAGCTTGACGTGTCTCTATGGCGTGTTACATCAATGCAAAGAATCACAGAGCGAGTTGTCCTTGCGGTTAGGGTCACGCAGCTGTTGCATTCGGGAAGTAGTGGGTTCGAATCCCACCGTCAGCAGCCCAGAAGATGGTTTCCTATTTTTACACCAGGTAAACGTCCGCCTCAGTAGCGTAACGGTTAGCACTATTAGCTGCTGTCCTCGGAGACTTGGATTCGATTCCCGGTACTGCTAGAAATTTATGAATAGCAGGAGGGCTGGTTGTTGGTTGCAATGGTACATGCAGCTCACCTCAATTGGGGGTGTGCCTGAAAAGAGCTGCACCACCTCAGGATGAGGATACGAGTTTACTTTACCAGGTAAATGATGGCCATGGCCACTATCTTTCCAATCCTAGCCCTTTCCCATACTTCCGTCGCCCAAAACCTTCGTGGGACTTTAAACAATTAGCTAAAATCTATTCGTGTTCATTACTAATAACGACTAATATCATATACTAGCAAATGTACCCGTGCTTCGCTACGGTATTCTACATTGTATACGGATATCGACGTAAATACTGTGCGTGCAGCAAATGAGATTGTTTTAAAATTGCATGTCTCTTAGCCTTATCCGAGAAATAGCATGGGGAGGTCCACATACGTTGTTTCCAATGTAAAGTGAGGGTTGCGGAGTTGTGATGATAACGCCAGGCTCACTTGCCTACTGCCATTCACAATCGAGTTGGCAAGTTTACATTATAATTGCAGGCCCCAATGCCTACTGCGCGGTCACAATCGATTTGGGGAGTTTTAGTTACAATGGCAGACCCATTTCCTACTTTCAGACAGGTTACAGTTGAGGAGTTTTTATTATAATACCAGGCAACTTCCCTACCACCAGTCAAAATTGAGTTGTGCAGTTATCATTATAATGACAGTCCATTTTTACTGCTGCTAGCCAGCTTACTGCCAGTCACACAGAATTAGTGAGTTTCCATGAAAATAGCTGGCCACAATGCCTAATGCTAGTCAAATTTTAGATTGGAACATTTGTTTATAATGGCGGGCACCCTGGCCTAGAGCCAAACACAATAGAGTAGGGGACTTTCGAACAAAACTGCATGATCCCTTGCCTTCTGCAAGACAAATCGAAAAGTGAATTATTCATTAAAATGGTAGGCCCTCCTTACTAATGCCAGTTACACAGGAGTCGGAGAAGGACCCCATTCCTACTGCCAGCAGTCAAAGTCGGTGTAGGGAGTACTGATTACAATAGCAGACACATCCTTTCTCGATCTCTACAAATCGACATCAATGAATATATATACAGATGGACATACGAAAGTATATGAATGTTTACAATATTGCAGACCTTCATTTACAGATTAACTGCTGCTAAACGGTACGTAATATCGACAAAGGATTGTACCGTAAGGCGCAGTATTTAGCGATCTAAATGTCTGGTCCTATGATATTTTCTCGCATCTAATCTATTCATGGGTCAGATTGAATCAAAAACGTTGAATAGGTTGAAATTTGTGTAAGAATATCTTACATTTCCATTACTTTTCGGATAATTATGTGGCATAGCATTTGGCTCACATATGGGTACTGGGTGGGCCAATGTTCGTGTAGAGTTTGATCATACTATCTTTCCTGTAAGTGATTGAAATTATGCACATGAGAAGAAAAGGTTTAGAAATTAATTTCCATTAAGGCAGGTAGATTTCCATAAAGTTTGGTTGTGTGTATTTAGAGGGAGTGCAAAATCACGGTTTCGGTTTCGTATAAACCCCCAATTAGTTCAGGGATTTAGAAACAATATTTGCCCTAAAACCTCCCCAAAGGACAGGTGGATTCTAAATATGAAGTTTGGTGGAAATATATCCAGTAGTTTTCAAGTTAGAGAAAGACAAACAGACCAACAAACAAAGAAACAAACAAACAAACTAACTAACTAACTAACAGACACCAAGGAAACCTACCCCTGGACAGATGGATGCTATATATAAAATTTGGTTCAAATATCTTGTTAGTTTTCAAGTTGTAAGAAGTACGCTTTACACGCACCCGCTGGGATTTGTACCGAAAAACGGTCCGTTAATGATATATCCCTTACTAAATCCTGTTATCGAAATGATGCAGATGAGAAAAAAAGGTTTAGAAATTCATTTTCATTAAGGCAGGTTGATTTCCATTAAGTTCGGTTGTGTATACTTTGAGGGAGTGCAAAATCACGGTTTCGGTTTCGTAAAAATCCCCACTCAGTTCAGGGATTTAGAAACGATATTTGAGCTAAAACCTACCCAAGGAGAGGTGGATTCTAAATATGAAGTTTGGTGGAAACATATCCAGTAGTTTTCAAGTTATAGAAGGACAGACAAACAGACAAACAGACACCAAAGATAAAAATGATGCAGATGGTCATTATTACACCTGAAACGGATAACTGTACGGAAATTTCGCCAAAATCAATGTACAGACACACGGTCGTTACGCTTTTATTTTTTGCGCTAAAACCTACCCAAGGACAGGTGGATTCTAAATATGAAGTTTGGTGGAAATATATCCAGTAGTTTTCAAGTTATAGAAGGACAGACAAACAGACAAACAGACAAACAAACAGACAAACGGACACCAAAGCTAAAAATGATGCAGATGGTCATAATTACAGGTGAAACGGATAACTGTACGGAAATTTCGCCAAAATAATCAATGTACAGACACACGGTCGTTACGATTTAATTTATATAGATGACGGATAGGCATGAGCACGTTGAAAAGTGCAGACTTCCACTTCGAGATTCATATCTCCTAAACGGTTTATGATATTAAGAAACGGTTTGCGCCATCAGACGCCTCATTTATCGCTCTACATGTTTGTTTCTAAACCATTTCCTCGTATCTCCCATATTAAGGGGGTAAATTGAGATCAACTTTTGAATAGGGTGAAATTTGGGTGCATTTTTAACATTTTACATTACTTTTTGCCTACTTATGTATAAGCTAAAATCATGAAATTTGGTACACATATGTCCCTTAATCGTGCCAATGTGCGCACACAACGTGATGATCCTATCATTCTTATAAGTGTGTCAAACAATGAAATATACTTGTAAAAATCACCAAATTTACGAACAATCCAGAAATACGGCCAAATTTAACGTATAAGGGAGAGAGATACGACAAAATGTCACAGGACCAAAGTTGTAGATCACTCCGAATTGAAGGGACATTGTGCCATCCGTTTTGTGATACGACTTACCGTTTAGCCAAAAAATAGCTCAAAAGGAATGTCTGCACAGTCATTAAAATTGCCTCCATATTTCGATATCTTTGGGGGGTAAAAAGTGAAAAATTTGAACATCTTGGAATTTTCCCGTCGGTTAGGGACCAAAAGCTATAATTTCACCAAATTTCAATTGTCTACTTCGTCCGGCAGGTTGTGCCGCCATTTTGATTTGGGGGGATAGGGGATAAAAATGAGGAAATTCTCGAAAATTTTTAAGCCCACGAAACCTATAGGTTATCGTTTTGGATATACTATACGACTGTGTTCTTATGCTGAGCCCAAAATTTGAGCCCCCCCAGAGTGCCCCCTTCAGGGAATTTTGAGAATTTCCGATTTTTCTAGGGATCCTGGGGTCATCAGTTTCCTCCGTACCAAGTTTCAAATTTCTGAGATTTATGGAAGTGCCTCATTAATTCACGTCTTTTTTCATTTTTAAATATTTATATATACATCGCTCCAGCCCGACTTGCTTTTATATATATAGATGACAGATAAGCATGAGCACGTTGAAAAGTGCAGACTTCCACTTCGAGATTCATATCTCCTAAACGGTTTATGATATTAAGAAACGGTTTGTGCCATCAGACGCCTCATTTATCGCTCTACATGTTTGTTTCTAAACCATTTAATAGTATCTCCCATATTAAGGGGGTAAATTGAGATCAAATCTTGAATAGGGTGAAATTTGGGTGCATTTTTATCATTTTACATTACTTTTTGCCTACTTATGTATAAGCTAGAATCATGAAATTTGGTACACATATGTCCCTTAATCGTGCAAATGTGCGCACACAACGTGATGATCCTATCATTCTTATAAGTGTGTCAAACAATGAAATATACTTGTAAAAATCACCAAATTTACGAACAATCCAGAAATACGGCCAAATTTAACGTATAAGGGAGAGAGATACGACAAAATGTCACAGGACCAAAGTTGTAGATCACTCCGAATTGAAGGGACATTGTGCCATCCGTTTTGTGATACGACTTACCGTTTAGCCAAAAAATAGCTCAAAAGGAATGTCTGCACAGTCATTAAAATTGCCTATATATTTCGATATCTTAGGGGGGTAAAAAGTGAAAAATTTGAACATCTTGGAATTTTCCCGTCGGTTAGGGACCAAACGCTATAATTTCACCAAATATCAATTGTCTACTTCGTCTGGCAGGTTGTGCCGCCATTTTGATTTGGGGGGATAGGGGATAAAAATGAGGAAATTCTCGAAAATTTTTAAGCCCACGAAACCTATAGGTTATCGTTTTGGATATACTATACGACTGTGTTCTTATGCTGAGCCCAAAATTTGAGCCCCCCCAGCGTGCCCCCTTCAGGGAATTTTGAGAATTTCCGATTTTTCTAGGGATCCTGGGGTCATCAGTTTCCTCCGTACCAAGTTTCAAATTTCTGAGATTTATGGAAGTGCCTCATTAATTCACGTCTTTTTTCATTTTTAAATATTTATATATACATCGCTCCAGCCCGACTTGCTTTTATATATATAGATGACAGATAAGCATGAGCACGTTGAAAAGTGCAGACTTCCACTTCGAGATTCATATCTCCTAAACGGTTTATGATATTAAGAAACGGTTTGTGCCATCAGACGCCTCATTTATCGCTCTACATGTTTGTTTCTAAACCATTTAATAGTATCTCCCATATTAAGGGGGTAAATTGAGATCAAATCTTGAATAGGGTGAAATTTGGGTGCATTTTTATCATTTTACATTACTTTTTGCCTACTTATGTATAAGCTAGAATCATGAAATTTGGTACACATATGTCCCTTAATCGTGCAAATGTGCGCACACAACGTGATGATCCTATCATTCTTATAAGTGTGTCAAACAATGAAATATACTTGTAAAAATCACCAAATTTACGAACAATCCAGAAATACGGCCAAATTTAACGTATAAGGGAGAGAGATACGACAAAATGTCACAGGACCAAAGTTGTAGATCACTCCGAATTGAAGGGACATTGTGCCATCCGTTTTGTGATACGACTTACCGTTTAGCCAAAAAATAGCTCAAAAGGAATGTCTGCACAGTCATTAAAATTGCCTATATATTTCGATATCTTAGGGGGGTAAAAAGTGAAAAATTTGAACATCTTGGAATTTTCCCGTCGGTTAGGGACCAAACGCTATAATTTCACCAAATATCAATTGTCTACTTCGTCTGGCAGGTTGTGCCGCCATTTTGATTTGGGGGGATAGGGGATAAAAATGAGGAAATTCTCGAAAATTTTTAAGCCCACGAAACCTATAGGTTATCGTTTTGGATATACTATACGACTGTGTTCTTATGCTGAGCCCAAAATTTGAGCCCCCCCAGCGTGCCCCCTTCAGGGAATTTTGAGAATTTCCGATTTTTCTAGGGATCCTGGGGTCATCAGTTTCCTCCGTACCAAGTTTCAAATTTCTGAGATTTATGGAAGTGCCTCATTAATTCACGTCTTTTTTCATTTTTAAATATTTATATATACATCGCTCCAGCCCGACTTGCTTTTATATATATAGATGACAGATAAGCATGAGCACGTTGAAAAGTGCAGACTTCCACTTCGAGATTCATATCTCCTAAACGGTTTATGATATTAAGAAACGGTTTGCGCCATCAGACGCCTCATTTATCGCTCTACATGTTTGTTTCTAAACCATTTAATAGTATCTCCCATATTAAGGGGTAAATTGAGATCAAATCTTGAATAGGGTGAAATTTGGGTGCATTTTTATCATTTTACATTACTTTTTGCCTACTTATGTATAAGCTAGAATCATGAAATTTGGTACACATATGTCCCTTAATCGTGCAAATGTGCGCACACAACGTGATGATCCTATCATTCTTATAAGTGTGTCAAACAATGAAATATACTTGTAAAAATCACCAAATTTACGAACAATCCAGAAATACGGCCAAATTTAACGTATAAGAGAGAGAGATACGACAAAATGTCACAGGACCAAAGTTGTAGATCACTCCGAATTGAAGGGACATTGTGCCATCCGTTTTGTGATACGACTTACCGTTTAGCCAAAAAATAGCTCAAAAGGAATGTCTGCACAGTCATTAAAATTGCCTATATATTTCGATATCTTTGGGGGGTACAAAGTGAAAAATTTGAACATCTGGAATTTTCCCGTCGGTTAGGGACCAAAAGCTATAATTTCACCAAATTTCAATTGTCTACTTCGTCTGGCAGGTTGTGCCGCCATTTTGATTTGGGGGGATAAGGGATAAAAATGAGGAAATTCTCGAAAATTTTTAAGCCTACGAAACCTATAGGTTATCGTTTTGGATATACTATACGACTGTGTTCTTATGCTGAGCCCAAAATTTGAGCCCCCCCAGCGTGCCCCCTTCAGGGAATTTTGAGAATTTCCGATTTTTCTAGGGATCCTGGGGTCATCAGTTTCCTCCGTACAAAGTTTCAAATTTCTGAGATTTCTGGAAGTGCCTCATTAATTCACGTCTTTTTTCATTTTTAAATATTTATATATACATCGCTCCAGCCCGACTTGCTTTTATATATATAGATGACAGATAAGCATGAGCACGTTGAAAAGTGCAGACTTCCACTTCGAGATTCATATCTCCTAAACGGTTTATGATATTAAGAAACGGTTTGCGCCATCAGACGCCTCATTTATCGCTCTACATGTTTGTTTCTAAACCATTTAATAGTATCTCCCATATTAAGGGGGTAAATTGAGATCAAATCTTGAATAGGGTGAAATGTGGGTGCATTTTTATCATTTTACATTACTTTTTGCCTACTTATGTATAAGCTAGAATCATGAAATTTGGTACACATATGTCCCTTAATCGTGCAAATGTGCGCACACAACGTGATGATCCTATCATTCTTATAAGTGTGTCAAACAATGAAATATACTTGTAAAAATCACCAAATTTACGAACAATCCAGAAATACGGCCAAATTTAACGTATAAGGGAGAGAGATACGACAAAATGTCACAGGACCAAAGTTGTAGATCACTCCGAATTGAAGGGACATTGTGCCATCCGTTTTGTGATACGACTTACCGTTTAGCCAAAAAATAGCTCAAAAGGAATGTCTGCACAGTCATTAAAATTGCCTATATATTTCGATATCTTAGGGGGGTAAAAAGTGAAAAATTTGAACATCTTGGAATTTTCCCGTCGGTTAGGGACCAAACGCTATAATTTCACCAAATTTCAATTGTCTACTTCGTCTGGCAGGTTGTGCCGCCATTTTGATTTGGGGGGATAGGGGATAAAAATGAGGAAATTCTCGAAAATTTTTAAGCCCACGAAACCTATAGGTTATCGTTTTGGATATACTATACGACTGTGTTCTTATGCTGAGCCCAAAATTTGAGCCCCCCCAGCGTGCCCCCTTCAGGGAATTTTGAGAATTTCCGATTTTTCTAGGGATCCTGGGGTCATCAGTTTCCTCCGTACAAAGTTTCAAATTTCTGAGATTTCTGGAAGTGCCTCATTAATTCACGTCTTTTTTCATTTTTAAATATTTATATATACATCGCTCCAGCCCGACTTGCTTTTATATATATAGATGACAGATAAGCATGAGCACGTTGAAAAGTGCAGACTTCCACTTCGAGATTCATATCTCCTAAACGGTTTATGATATTAAGAAACGGTTTGCGCCATCAGACGCCTCATTTATCGCTCTACATGTTTGTTTCTAAACCATTTAATAGTATCTCCCATATTAAGGGGGTAAATTGAGATCAAATCTTGAATAGGGTGAAATTTGGGTGCATTTTTATCATTTTACATTACTTTTTGCCTACTTATGTATAAGCTAGAATCATGAAATTTGGTACACATATGTCCCTTAATCGTGCAAATGTGCGCACACAACGTGATGATCCTATCATTCTTATAAGTGTGTCAAACAATGAAATATACTTGTAAAAATCACCAAATTTACGAACAATCCAGAAATACGGCCAAATTTAACGTATAAGGGAGAGAGATACGACAAAATGTCATAGGACCAAAGTTGTAGATCACTCCGAATTGAAGCGACATTGTGCCATCCGTTTTGTGATACGACTTACCGTTTAGCCAAAAAATAGCTCAAAAGGAATGTCTGCACAGTCATTAAAATTGCCTATATATTTCGATATCTCAGGGGGGTAAAAAGTGAAAAATTTGAACATCTTGGAATTTTCCCGTCGGTTAGGGACCAAACGCTATAATTTCACCAAATATCAATTGTCTACTTCGTCTGGCAGGTTGTGCCGCCATTTTGATTTGGGGGGATAGGGGATAAAAATGAGGAAATTCTCGAAAATTTTTAAGCCCACGAAACTTATAGGTTATCGTTTTGGATATACTATACGACTGTGTTCTTATGCTGAGCCCAAAATTTGAGCCCCCCCAGCGTGCCCCCTTCAGGGAATTTTGAGAATTTCCGATTTTTCTAGGGATCCTGGGGTCATCAGTTTCCTCCGTACCAAGTTTCAAATTTCTGAGATTTATGGAAGTGCCTCATTAATTCACGTCTTTTTTCATTTTTAAATATTTATATATACATCGCTCCAGCCCGACTTGCTTTTATATATATAGATGACAGATAAGCATGAGCACGTTGAAAAGTGCAGACTTCCACTTCGAGATTCATATCTCCTAAACGGTTTATGATATTAAGAAACGGTTTGCGCCATCAGACGCCTCATTTATCGCTCTACATGTTTGTTTCTAAACCATTTAATAGTATCTCCCATATTAAGGGGGTAAATTGAGATCAAATCTTGAATAGGGTGAAATTTGGGTGCATTTTTATCATTTTACATTACTTTTTGCCTACTTATGTATAAGCTAGAATCATGAAATTTGGTACACATATGTCCCTTAATCGTGCAAATGTGCGCACACAACGTGATGATCCTATCATTCTTATAAGTGTGTCAAACAATGAAATATACTTGTAAAAATCACCAAATTTACGAACAATCCAGAAATACGGCCAAATTTAACGTATAAGGGAGAGAGATACGAAAAAATGTCACAGGACCAAAGTTGTAGATCACTCCGAATTGAAGGGACATTGTGCCATCCGTTTTGTGATACGACTTACCGTTTAGCCAAAAAATAGCTCAAAAGGAATGTCTGCACAGTCATTAAAATTGCCTATATATTTCGATATCTTAGGGGGGTAAAAAGTGAAAAATTTGAACATCTTGGAATTTTCCCGTCGGTTAGGGACCAAACGCTATAATTTCACCAAATTTCAATTGTCTACTTCGTCTGGCAGGTTGTGCCGCCATTTTGATTTGGGGGGATAGGGGATAAAAATGAGGAAATTCTCGAAAATTTTTAAGCCCACGAAACCTATAGGTTATCGTTTTGGATATACTATACGACTGTGTTCTTATGCTGAGCCCAAAATTTGAGCCCCCCCAGCGTGCCCCCTTCAGGGAATTTTGAGAATTTCCGATTTTTCTAGGGATCCTGGGGTCATCAGTTTCCTCCGTACAAAGTTTCAAATTTCTGAGATTTCTGGAAGTGCCTCATTAATTCACGTCTTTTTTCATTTTTAAATATTTACATATACATCGCTCCAGCCCGACTTGCTTTTATATATATAGATGACAGATAAGCATGAGCACGTTGAAAAGTGCAGACTTCCACTTCGAGATTCATATCTCCTAAACGGTTTATGATATTAAGAAACGGTTTGCGCCATCAGACGCCTCATTTATCGCTCTACATGTTTGTTTCCAAACCATTTAATCGTATCTCCCATATTAAGGGGGTAAATTGAGTTCAAATGTTGAATAGGGTGAAATTTGGGTGCATTTTTAACATTTTACATTACATTTTGCCTACTTATGTATAAGCTAGAATCATGAAATTTGGTACACATATGTCCCTTAATCGTGCCAATGTGCGCACCTAACGCGATGATCCTATCATTCTTATAATTGTGTCAAACAATGAAATATACTTGTAAAAATCACCAAATTTACGAACAATCCAGAAATACGGCCAAATTTAACGTATAAGGGAGAGAGATACGACAAAATGTCACAGGACCAAAGTTGTAGATCACTCCGAATTGAAGCGACATTGTGCCATCCGTTTTGTGATACGACTTACCGTTTAGCCAAAAAATAGCTCAAAAGGAATGTCTGCACAGTCATTAAAATTGCCTCCATATCTCGATATCTTTGGGGGTAAAAAGTGAAAAATTTCAACATCTTGTAATTTTCCCGTCGGTTAGGGACCGAAAGCTATAATTTCACCAAATTTCAATTGTCTACCTCGTCTTGCAGGTTGTGCCGCCATCTTGATTTGGGGGGATAGGGGATAAAAATGAGGAAATTCCCGAAAAATTTTAAGCGCACGAAACCTATAGGTTATCGTTTTGGATATACTATACGACTGTGCTCTTATGCTGAGCCCAAAATTTGAGCCCCCCCAGCGTGCCCCCTTCAGGGAATTTTGAGAATTTCCGATTTTTCTAGGGATCCTGGGGTCATCAGTTTCCCTCGTACCAAGTTTCAAATTTCTGAGATTTCTGGAAGTGCCTCATTATTTCACGTCCTTTTTCATTTTTAAATATTTATATATACATCGCTCCAGCCCGACTTGCTTTTATATATATAGATGACGGATAAGCATGAGCACGTTGAAAAGTGCAGACTTCCACATCGAGATTCATTTCTCCTAAACGGTTTATGATTTTAAGAAACGGTTTGCGCCATCAGACGCCCCATTTATCGCTCTAAATGTTTGTTTCTAAACCATATCCTCGTATCTCCCATATTAAGGGGATAAATTGAGTTCAAATTTTGAATAGGGTGAAATTTGGGTGCATTTTTAACATTTTACATTACATTTTGCCTACTTATGTATAAGCTAGAATCATGAAATTTGGTACACATATGTCCCTTAATCGTGCCAATGTGCGCACCTAACGCGATGATCCTATCATTCTTATAAGTGTGTCAAACAATGAAATATACTTGTAAAAATCACCAAATTTACGAACAATCCAGAAATACGGCCAAATTTAACGTATAAGGGAGAGAGATACGACAAAATGTCACAGGACCAAAGTTGTAGATCACTCCGAATTGAAGGGACATTGTGCCATCCGTTTTCTGATACGACTTACCGTTTAGCCAAAAAATAGCTCAAAAGAATGTCTGCACAGTCATTAAAATTGCCTCCATATTTCGATATCTTTGGGGGTAAAATGTGAAAAATTTGAACATCTTGTAATTTTTCCATCGGTTAGGGACCGAAAGCTATAATTTCACCAAATTTCAATTGTCTACCTCGTCTGGCAGGTTGTGCCGCCATCTTGAATTGGGGGGATTGGGGATAAAAATGAGGAAATTCCCGAAAATTTTTAAGCCCACGAAACCTATAGGTTATCGTTTTGGATATACTATACGACTGTGCTCTTATGCTGAGCCCAAAATTTGAGCCCCCCCAGCGTGCCCCCTTCAGGGAATTTTGAGAATTTCCGATTTTTCTAGGGATCCTGGGGTCATCAGTTTCCCTCGTACCAAGTTTCAAATTTCTGAGATTTCTGGAAGTGCCTCATTAATTCACGTCCTTTTTCATTTTTAAATATTTATATATACATGGCTCCAGCCCGACTTGCTTTTATATATATAGATGACAGATAAGCATGAGCACGTTGAAAAGTGCAGACTTCCACTTCGAGATTCATATCTCCTAAACGGTTTATGATATTAAGAAACGGTTTGCGCCATCAGACGCCTCATTTATCGCTCTACATGTTTGTTTCTAAACCATTTAATAGTATCTCCCATATTAAGGGGGTAAATTGAGATCAAATCTTGAATAGGGTGAAATGTGGGTGCATTTTTATCATTTTACATTACTTTTTGCCTACTTATGTATAAGCTAGAATCATGAAATTTGGTACACATATGTCCCTTAATCGTGCAAATGTGCGCACACAACGTGATGATCCTATCATTCTTATAAGTGTGTCAAACAATGAAATATACTTGTAAAAATCACCAAATTTACGAACAATCCAGAAATACGGCCAAATTTAACGTATAAGGGAGAGAGATACGACAAAATGTCACAGGACCAAAGTTGTAGATCACTCGGAATTGAAGGGACATTGTGCCATCCGTTTTGTGATACGACTTACCGTTTAGCCAAAAAATAGCTCAAAAGGAATGTCTGCACAGTCATTAAAATTGCCTATATATTTCGATATCTTAGGGGGGTAAAAAGTGAAAAATTTGAACATCTTGGAATTTTCCCGTCGGTTAGGGACCAAACGCTATAATTTCACCAAATTTCAATTGTCTACTTCGTCTGGCAGGTTGTGCCGCCATTTTGATTTGGGGGGATAGGGGATAAAAATGAGGAAATTCTCGAAAATTTTTAAGCCCACGAAACCTATAGGTTATCGTTTTGGATATACTATACGACTGTGTTCTTATGCTGAGCCCAAAATTTGAGCCCCCCCAGCGTGCCCCCTTCAGGGAATTTTGAGAATTTCCGATTTTTCTAGGGATCCTGGGGTCATCAGTTTCCTCCGTACAAAGTTTCAAATTTCTGAGATTTCTGGAAGTGCCTCATTAATTCACGTCTTTTTTCATTTTTAAATATTTATATATACATCGCTCCAGCCCGACTTGCTTTTATATATATAGATGACAGATAAGCATGAGCACGTTGAAAAGTGCAGACTTCCACTTCGAGATTCATATCTCCTAAACGGTTTATGATATTAAGAAACGGTTTGCGCCATCAGACGCCTCATTTATCGCTCTACATGTTTGTTTCTAAACCATTTAATAGTATCTCCCATATTAAGGGGGTAAATTGAGATCAAATCTTGAATAGGGTGAAATTTGGGTGCATTTTTATCATTTTACATTACTTTTTGCCTACTTATGTATAAGCTAGAATCATGAAATTTGGTACACATATGTCCCTTAATCGTGCAAATGTGCGCACACAACGTGATGATCCTATCATTCTTATAAGTGTGTCAAACAATGAAATATACTTGTAAAAATCACCAAATTTACGAACAATCCAGAAATACGGCCAAATTTAACGTATAAGGGAGAGAGATACGACAAAATGTCATAGGACCAAAGTTGTAGATCACTCCGAATTGAAGGGACATTGTGCCATCCGTTTTGTGATACGACTTACCGTTTAGCCAAAAAAAAGCTCAAAAGGAATGTCTGCACAGTCATTAAAATTGCCTATATATTTCGATATCTTAGGGGGGTAAAAAGTGAAAAATTTGAACATCTTGGAATTTTCCCGTCGGTTAGGGACCAAACGCTATAATTTCACCAAATATCAATTGTCTACTTCGTCTGGCAGGTTGTGCCGCCATTTTGATTTGGGGGGATAGGGGATAAAAATGAGGAAATTCTCGAAAATTTTTAAGCCCACGAAACCTATAGGTTATCGTTTTGGATATACTATACGACTGTGTTCTTATGCTGAGCCCAAAATTTGAGCCCCCCCAGCGTGCCCCCTTCAGGGAATTTTGAGAATTTCCGATTTTTCTAGGGATCCTGGGGTCATCAGTTTCCTCCGTACCAAGTTTCAAATTTCTGAGATTTATGGAAGTGCCTCATTAATTCACGTCTTTTTTCATTTTTAAATATTTATATATACATCGCTCCAGCCCGACTTGCTTTTATATATATAGATGACAGATAAGCATGAGCACGTTGAAAAGTGCAGACTTCCACTTCGAGATTCATATCTCCTAAACGGTTTATGATATTAAGAAACGGTTTGCGCCATCAGACGCCTCATTTATCGCTCTACATGTTTGTTTCTAAACCATTTAATAGTATCTCCCATATTAAGGGGGTAAATTGAGATCAAATCTTGAATAGGGTGAAATTTGGGTGCATTTTTATCATTTTACATTACTTTTTGCCTACTTATGTATAAGCTAGAATCATGAAATTTGGTACACATATGTCCCTTAATCGTGCAAATGTGCGCACACAACGTGATGATCCTATCATTCTTATAAGTGTGTCAAACAATGAAATATACTTGTAAAAATCACCAAATTTACGAACAATCCAGAAATACGGCCAAATTTAACGTATAAGGGAGAGAGATACGACAAAATGTCACAGGACCAAAGTTGTAGATCACTCCGAATTGAAGGGACATTGTGCCATCCGTTTTGTGATACGACTTACCGTTTAGCCAAAAAATAGCTCAAAAGGAATGTCTGCACAGTCATTAAAATTGCCTATATATTTCGATATCTTAGGGGGGTAAAAAGTGAAAAATTTGAACATCTTGGAATTTTCCCATCGGTTAGGGACCAAACGCTATAATTTCACCAAATTTCAATTGTCTACTTCGTCTGGCAGGTTGTGCCGCCATTTTGATTTGGGGGGATAGGGGATAAAAATGAGGAAATTCTCGAAAATTTTTAAGCCCACGAAACCTATAGGTTATCGTTTTGGATATACTATACGACTGTGTTCTTATGCTGAGCCCAAAATTTGAGCCCCCCCAGCGTGCCCCCTTCAGGGAATTTTGAGAATTTCCGATTTTTCTAGGGATCCTGGGGTCATCAGTTTCCTCCGTACAAAGTTTCAAATTTCTGAGATTTCTGGAAGTGCCTCATTAATTCACGTCTTTTTTCATTTTTAAATATTTATATATACATCGCTCCAGCCCGACTTGCTTTTATATATATAGATGACAGATAAGCATGAGCACGTTGAAAAGTGCAGACTTCCACATCGAGATTCATTTCTCCTAAACGGTTTATGATTTTAAGAAACGGTTTGCGCCATCAGACGCCCCATTTATCGCTCTAAATGTTTGTTTCTAAACCATATCCTCGTATCTCCCATATTAAGGGGATAAATTGAGTTCAAATTTTGAATAGGGTGAAATTTGGGTGCATTTTTAACATTTTACATTACATTTTGCCTACTTATGTATAAGCTAGAATCATGAAATTTGGTACACATATGTCCCTTAATCGTGCCAATGTGCGCACCTAACGCGATGATCCTATCATTCTTATAAGTGTGTCAAACAATGAAATATACTTGTAAAAATCACCAAATTTACGAACAATCCAGAAATACGGCCAAATTTAACGTATAAGGGAGAGAGATACGACAAAATGTCACAGGACCAAAGTTGTAGATCACTCCGAATTGAAGGGACATTGTGCCATCCGTTTTCTGATACGACTTACCGTTTAGCCAAAAAATAGCTCAAAAGAATGTCTGCACAGTCATTAAAATTGCCTCCATATTTCGATATCTTTGGGGGTAAAATGTGAAAAATTTGAACATCTTGTAATTTTTCCATCGGTTAGGGACCAAAAGCTATAATTTCACCAAATTTCAATTGTCTACCTCGTCTGGCAGGTTGTGCCGCCATCTTGAATTGGGGGGATTGGGGATAAAAATGAGGAAATTCCCGAAAATTTTTAAGCCCACGAAACCTATAGGTTATCGTTTTGGATATACTATACGACTGTGCTCTTATGCTGAGCCCAAAATTTGAGCCCCCCCAGCGTGCCCCCTTCAGGGAATTTTGAGAATTTCCGATTTTTCTAGGGATCCTGGGGTCATCAGTTTCCCTCGTACCAAGTTTCAAATTTCTGAGATTTCTGGAAGTGCCTCATTAATTCACGTCCTTTTTCATTTTTAAATATTTATATATACATGGCTCCAGCCCGACTTGCTTTTATATATATAGATGACAGATAAGCATGAGCACGTTGAAAAGTGCAGACTTCCACTTCGAGATTCATATCTCCTAAACGGTTTATGATATTAAGAAACGGTTTGCGCCATCAGACGCCTCATTTATCGCTCTACATGTTTGTTTCTAAACCATTTAATAGTATCTCCCATATTAAGGGGGTAAATTGAGATCAAATCTTGAATAGGGTGAAATGTGGGTGCATTTTTATCATTTTACATTACTTTTTGCCTACTTATGTATAAGCTAGAATCATGAAATTTGGTACACATATGTCCCTTAATCGTGCAAATGTGCGCACACAACGTGATGATCCTATCATTCTTATAAGTGTGTCAAACAATGAAATATACTTGTAAAAATCACCAAATTTACGAACAATCCAGAAATACGGCCAAATTTAACGTATAAGGGAGAGAGATACGACAAAATGTCACAGGACCAAAGTTGTAGATCACTCCGAATTGAAGGGACATTGTGCCATCCGTTTTGTGATACGACTTACCGTTTAGCCAAAAAATAGCTCAAAAGGAATGTCTGCACAGTCATTAAAATTGCCTATATATTTCGATATCTTAGGGGGGTAAAAAGTGAAAAATTTGAACATCTTGGAATTTTCCCGTCGGTTAGGGACCAAACGCTATAATTTCACCAAATTTCAATTGTCTACTTCGTCTGGCAGGTTGTGCCGCCATTTTGATTTGGGGGGATAGGGGATAAAAATGAGGAAATTCTCGAAAATTTTTAAGCCCACGAAACCTATAGGTTATCGTTTTGGATATACTATACGACTGTGTTCTTATGCTGAGCCCAAAATTTGAGCCCCCCCAGCGTGCCCCCTTCAGGGAATTTTGAGAATTTCCGATTTTTCTAGGGATCCTGGGGTCATCAGTTTCCTCCGTACCAAGTTTCAAATTTCTGAGATTTATGGAAGTGCCTCATTAATTCACGTCTTTTTTCATTTTTAAATATTTATATATACATCGCTCCAGCCCGACTTGCTTTTATATATATAGATGACAGATAAGCATGAGCACGTTGAAAAGTGCAGACTTCCACTTCGAGATTCATATCTCCTAAACGGTTTATGATATTAAGAAACGGTTTGCGCCATCAGACGCCTCATTTATCGCTCTACATGTTTGTTTCTAAACCATTTAATAGTATCTCCCATATTAAGGGGGTAAATTGAGATCAAATCTTGAATAGGGTGAAATTTGGGTGCATTTTTATCATTTTACATTACTTTTTGCCTACTTATGTATAAGCTAGAATCATGAAATTTGGTACACATATGTCCCTTAATCGTGCAAATGTGCGCACACAACGTGATGATCCTATCATTCTTATAAGTGTGTCAAACAATGAAATATACTTGTAAAAATCACCAAATTTACGAACAATCCAGAAATACGGCCAAATTTAACGTATAAGGGAGAGAGATACGACAAAATGTCACAGGACCAAAGTTGTAGATCACTCCGAATTGAAGGGACATTGTGCCATCCGTTTTGTGATACGACTTACCGTTTAGCCAAAAAATAGCTCAAAAGGAATGTCTGCACAGTCATTAAAATTGCCTATATATTTCGATATCTTAGGGGGGTAAAAAGTGAAAAATTTGAACATCTTGGAATTTTCCCATCGGTTAGGGACCAAACGCTATAATTTCACCAAATTTCAATTGTCTACTTCGTCTGGCAGGTTGTGCCGCCATTTTGATTTGGGGGGATAGGGGATAAAAATGAGGAAATTCTCGAAAATTTTTAAGCCCACGAAACCTATAGGTTATCGTTTTGGATATACTATACGACTGTGTTCTTATGCTGAGCCCAAAATTTGAGCCCCCCCAGCGTGCCCCCTTCAGGGAATTTTGAGAATTTCCGATTTTTCTAGGGATCCTGGGGTCATCAGTTTCCTCCGTACAAAGTTTCAAATTTCTGAGATTTCTGGAAGTGCCTCATTAATTCACGTCTTTTTTCATTTTTAAATATTTACATATACATCGCTCCAGCCCGACTTGCTTTTATATATATAGATGACAGATAAGCATGAGCACGTTGAAAAGTGCAGACTTCCACTTCGAGATTCATATCTCCTAAACGGTTTATGATATTAAGAAACGGTTTGCGCCATCAGACGCCTCATTTATCGCTCTACATGTTTGTTTCCAAACCATTTAATAGTATCTCCCATATTAAGGGGGTAAATTGAGTTCAAATGTTGAATAGGGTGAAATTTGGGTGCATTTTTAACATTTTACATTACATTTTGCCTACTTATGTATAAGCTAGAATCATGAAATTTGGTACACATATGTCCCTTAATCGTGCCAATGTGCGCACCTAACGCGATGATCCTATCATTCTTATAATTGTGTCAAACAATGAAATATACTTGTAAAAATCACCAAATTTACGAACAATCCAGAAATACGGCCAAATTTAACGTATAAGGGAGAGAGATACGACAAAATGTCACAGGACCAAAGTTGTAGATCACTCCGAATTGAAGCGACATTGTGCCATCCGTTTTGTGATACGACTTACCGTTTAGCCAAAAAATAGCTCAAAAGGAATGTCTGCACAGTCATTAAAATTGCCTCCATATCTCGATATCTTTGGGGGTAAAAAGTGAAAAATTTCAACATCTTGTAATTTTCCCGTCGGTTAGGGACCGAAAGCTATAATTTCACCAAATTTCAATTGTCTACCTCGTCTTGCAGGTTGTGCCGCCATCTTGATTTGGGGGGATAGGGGATAAAAATGAGGAAATTCCCGAAAAATTTTAAGCGCACGAAACCTATAGGTTATCGTTTTGGATATACTATACGACTGTGCTCTTATGCTGAGCCCAAAATTTGAGCCCCCCCAGCGTGCCCCCTTCAGGGAATTTTGAGAATTTCCGATTTTTCTAGGGATCCTGGGGTCATCAGTTTCCCTCGTACCAAGTTTCAAATTTCTGAGATTTCTGGAAGTGCCTCATTATTTCACGTCCTTTTTCATTTTTAAATATTTATATATACATCGCTCCAGCCCGACTTGCTTTTATATATATAGATGACGGATAAGCATGAGCACGTTGAAAAGTGCAGACTTCCACTTCGAGATTCATTTCTCCTAAACGGTTTATGATTTTAAGAAACGGTTTGCGCCATCAGACGCCCCATTTATCGCTCTAAATGTTTGTTTCTAAACCATATCCTCGTATCTCCCATATTAAGGGGATAAATTGAGTTCAAATTTTGAATAGGGTGAAATTTGGGTGCATTTTTAACATTTTACATTACATTTTGCCTACTTATGTATAAGCTAGAATCATGAAATTTGGTACACATATGTCCCTTAATCGTGCCAATGTGCGCACCTAACGCGATGATCCTATCATTCTTATAAGTGTGTCAAACAATGAAATATACTTGTAAAAATCACCAAATTTACGAACAATCCAGAAATACGGCCAAATTTAACGTATAAGGGAGAGAGATACGACAAAATGTCACAGGACCAAAGTTGTAGATCACTCCGAATTGAAGGGACATTGTGCCATCCGTTTTCTGATACGACTTACCGTTTAGCCAAAAAATAGCTCAAAAGAATGTCTGCACAGTCATTAAAATTGCCTCCATATTTCGATATCTTTGGGGGTAAAATGTGAAAAATTTGAACATCTTGTAATTTTCCCATCGGTTAGGGACCAAAAGCTATAATTTCACCAAATTTCAATTGTCTACCTCGTCTGGCAGGTTGTGCCGCCATCTTGAATTGGGGGGATTGGGGATAAAAATGAGGAAATTCCCGAAAATTTTTAAGCCCACGAAACCTATAGGTTATCGTTTTGGATATACTATACGACTGTGCTCTTATGCTGAGCCCAAAATTTGAGCCCCCCCAGCGTGCCCCCTTCAGGGAATTTTGAGAATTTCCGATTTTTCTAGGGATCCTGGGGTCATCAGTTTCCCTCGTACCAAGTTTCAAATTTCTGAGATTTCTGGAAGTGCCTCATTAATTCACGTCCTTTTTCATTTTTAAATATTTATATATACATGGCTCCAGCCCGACTTGCTTTTATATATATAGATGACAGATAAGCATGAGCACGTTGAAAAGTGCAGACTTCCACTTCGAGATTCATATCTCCTAAACGGTTTATGATATTAAGAAACGGTTTGCGCCATCAGACGCCTCATTTATCGCTCTACATGTTTGTTTCTAAACCATTTAATAGTATCTCCCATATTAAGGGGGTAAATTGAGATCAAATCTTGAATAGGGTGAAATTTGGGTGCATTTTTATCATTTTACAATACTTTTTGCCTACTTATGTATAAGCTAGAATCATGAAATTTGGTACACATATGTCCCTTAATCGTGCAAATGTGCGCACACAACGTGATGATCCTATCATTCTTATAAGTGTGTCAAACAATGAAATATACTTGTAAAAATCACCAAATTTACGAACAATCCAGAAATACGGCCAAATTTAACGTATAAAGGAGAGAGATACGACAAAATGTCACAGGACCAAAGTTGTAGATCACTCCGAATTGAAGGGACATTGTGCCATCCGTTTTGTGATACGACTTACCGTTTAGCCAAAAAATAGCTCAAAAGGAATGTCTGCACAGTCATTAAAATTGCCTATATATTTCGATATCTTAGGGGGGTAAAAAGTGAAAAATTTGAACATCTTGGAATTTTCCCGTCGGTTAGGGACCAAACGCTATAATTTCACCAAATTTCAATTGTCTACTTCGTCTGGCAGGTTGTGCCGCCATTTTGATTTGGGGGGATAGGGGATAAAAATGAGGAAATTCTCGAAAATTTTTAAGCCCACGAAACCTATAGGTTATCGTTTTGGATATACTATACGACTGTGTTCTTATGCTGAGCCCAAAATTTGAGCCCCCCCAGCGTGCCCCCTTCAGGTAATTTTGAGAATTTCCGATTTTTCTAGGGATCCTGGGGTCATCAGTTTCCTCCGTACAAAGTTTCAAATTTCTGAGATTTCTGGAAGTGCCTCATTAATTCACGTCTTTTTTCATTTTTAAATATTTATATATACATCGCTCCAGCCCGACTTGCTTTTATATATATAGATGACAGATAAGCATGAGCACGTTGAAAAGTGCAGACTTCCACTTCGAGATTCATATCTCCTAAACGGTTTATGATATTAAGAAACGGTTTGCGCCATCAGACGCCTCATTTATCGCTCTACATGTTTGTTTCCAAACCATTTAATCGTATCTCCCATATTAAGGGGGTAAATTGAGATCAAATTTTGAATAGGGTGAAATTTGGGTGCATTTTTAACATTTTACATTACTTTTTGCCTACTTATGTATAAGCTAGAATCATGAAATTTGGTACACACATGTCCCTTAATCGTGCCAATGTGCGCGCACAACGTGATGATCCTATCATTCTTATAAGTGTGTCAAACAATGAAATATACTTGTAAAAATCACCAAATTTACGAACAATCCAGAAATACGGCCAAATTTAACGTATAAGGGAGAGAGATACGACAAAATGTCACAGGACCAAAGTTGTAGATCACTCCGAATTGAAGGGACATTGTGCCATCCGTTTTGTGATACGACTTACCGTTTAGCCAAAAAATAGCTCAAAAGGAATGTCTGCACAGTCATTAAAATTGCCTATATATTTCGATATCTTAGGGGGGTAAAAAGTGAAAAATTTGAACATCTTGGAATTTTCCCGTCGGTTAGGGACCAAAAGCTATAATTTCACCAAATTTCAATTGTCTACTTCGTCCGGCAGGTTGTGCCGCCATTTTGATTTGGGGGGATAGGGGATAAAAATGAGGAAATTCTCGAAAATTTTTAAGCCCACGAAACCTATAGGTTATCGTTTTGGATATACTATACGACTGTGTTCTTATGCTGAGCCCAAAATTTGAGCCCCCCCAGCGTGCCCCCTTCAGGTAATTTTGAGAATTTCCGATTTTTCTAGGGATCCTGGGGTCATCAGTTTCCCTCGTACCAAGTTTCAAATTTCTGAGATTTCTGGAAGTGCCTCATTAATTCACGTCCTTTTTCATTTTTAAATATTTATATATACATGGCTCCAGCCCGACTTGCTTTTATATATATAGATGACAGATAAGCATGAGCACGTTGAAAAGTGCAGACTTCCACTTCGAGATTCATATCTCCTAAACGGTTTATGATATTAAGAAACGGTTTGCGCCATCAGACGCCTCATTTATCGCTCTACATGTTTGTTTCTAAACCATTTAATAGTATCTCCCATATTAAGGGGGTAAATTGAGATCAAATCTTGAATAGGGTGAAATTTGGGTGCATTTTTATCATTTTACAATACTTTTTGCCTACTTATGTATAAGCTAGAATCATGAAATTTGGTACACATATGTCCCTTAATCGTGCAAATGTGCGCACACAACGTGATGATCCTATCATTCTTATAAGTGTGTCAAACAATGAAATATACTTGTAAAAATCACCAAATTTACGAACAATCCAGAAATACGGCCAAATTTAACGTATAAAGGAGAGAGATACGACAAAATGTCACAGGACCAAAGTTGTAGATCACTCCGAATTGAAGGGACATTGTGCCATCCGTTTTGTGATACGACTTACCGTTTAGCCAAAAAATAGCTCAAAAGGAATGTCTGCACAGTCATTAAAATTGCCTATATATTTCGATATCTTAGGGGGGTAAAAAGTGAAAAATTTGAACATCTTGGAATTTTCCCGTCGGTTAGGGACCAAACGCTATAATTTCACCAAATTTCAATTGTCTACTTCGTCTGGCAGGTTGTGCCGCCATTTTGATTTGGGGGGATAGGGGATAAAAATGAGGAAATTCTCGAAAATTTTTAAGCCCACGAAACCTATAGGTTATCGTTTTGGATATACTATACGACTGTGTTCTTATGCTGAGCCCAAAATTTGAGCCCCCCCAGCGTGCCCCCTTCAGGTAATTTTGAGAATTTCCGATTTTTCTAGGGATCCTGGGGTCATCAGTTTCCTCCGTACAAAGTTTCAAATTTCTGAGATTTCTGGAAGTGCCTCATTAATTCACGTCTTTTTTCATTTTTAAATATTTATATATACATCGCTCCAGCCCGACTTGCTTTTATATATATAGATGACAGATAAGCATGAGCACGTTGAAAAGTGCAGACTTCCACTTCGAGATTCATATCTCCTAAACGGTTTATGATATTAAGAAACGGTTTGCGCCATCAGACGCCTCATTTATCGCTCTACATGTTTGTTTCCAAACCATTTAATCGTATCTCCCATATTAAGGGGGTAAATTGAGATCAAATTTTGAATAGGGTGAAATTTGGGTGCATTTTTAACATTTTACATTACTTTTTGCCTACTTATGTATAAGCTAGAATCATGAAATTTGGTACACACATGTCCCTTAATCGTGCCAATGTGCGCGCACAACGTGATGATCCTATCATTCTTATAAGTGTGTCAAACAATGAAATATACTTGTAAAAATCACCAAATTTACGAACAATCCAGAAATACGGCCAAATTTAACGTATAAGGGAGAGAGATACGACAAAATGTCACAGGACCAAAGTTGTAGATCACTCCGAATTGAAGGGACACTGTGCCATCCGTTTTGTGATACGACTTACCGTTTAGCCAAAAAATAGCTCAAAAGGAATGTCTGCACAGTCATTAAAATTGCCTATATATTTCGATATCTTAGGGGGGTAAAAAGTGAAAAATTTGAACATCTTGGAATTTTCCCGTCGGTTAGGGACCAAAAGCTATAATTTCACCAAATTTCAATTGTCTACTTCGTCCGGCAGGTTGTGCCGCCATTTTGATTTGGGGGGATAGGGGATAAAAATGAGGAAATTCTCGAAAATTTTTAAGCCCACGAAACCTATAGGTTATCGTTTTGGATATACTATACGACTGTGTTCTTATGCTGAGCCCAAAATTTGAGCCCCCCCAGCGTGCCCCCTTCAGGTAATTTTGAGAATTTCCGATTTTTCTAGGGATCCTGGGGTCATCAGTTTCCTCCGTACAAAGTTTCAAATTTCTGAGATTTCTGGAAGTGCCTCATTAATTCACGTCTTTTTTCATTTTTAAATATTTATATATACATCGCTCCAGCCCGACTTGCTTTTATATATATAGATGACAGATAAGCATGAGCACGTTGAAAAGTGCAGACTTCCACTTCGAGATTCATATCTCCTAAACGGTTTATGATATTAAGAAACGGTTTGCGCCATCAGACGCCTCATTTATCGCTCTACATGTTTGTTTCTAAACCATTTAATAGTATCTCCCATATTAAGGGGGTAAATTGAGATCAAATCTTGAATAGGGTGAAATTTGGGTGCATTTTTATCATTTTACATTACTTTTTGCCTACTTATGTATAAGCTAGAATCATGAAATTTGGTACACATATGTCCCTTAATCGTGCAAATGTGCGCACACAACGTGATGATCCTATCATTCTTATAAGTGTGTCAAACAATGAAATATACTTGTAAAAATCACCAAATTTACGAACAATCCAGAAATACGGCCAAATTTAACGTATAAGGGAGAGAGATACGACAAAATGTCACAGGACCAAAGTTGTAGATCACTCCGAATTGAAGGGACATTGTGCCATCCGTTTTGTGATACGACTTACCGTTTAGCCAAAAAATAGCTCAAAAGGAATGTCTGCACAGTCATTAAAATTGCCTATATATTTCGATATCTTAGGGGGGTAAAAAGTGAAAAATTTGAACATCTTGGAATTTTCCCGTCGGTTAGGGACCAAACGCTATAATTTCACCAAATATCAATTGTCTACTTCGTCTGGCAGGTTGTGCCGCCATTTTGATTTGGGGGGATAGGGGATAAAAATGAGGAAATTCTCGAAAATTTTTAAGCCCACGAAACCTATAGGTTATCGTTTTGGATATACTATACGACTGTGTTCTTATGCTGAGCCCAAAATTTGAGCCCCCCCAGCGTGCCCCCTTCAGGGAATTTTGAGAATTTCCGATTTTTCTAGGGATCCTGGGGTCATCAGTTTCCTCCGTACCAAGTTTCAAATTTCTGAGATTTCTGGAAGTGCCTCATTAATTCACGTCTTTTTTCATTTTTAAATATTTATATATACATCGCTCCAGCCCGACTTGCTTTTATATATATAGATGACAGATAAGCATGAGCACGTTGAAAAGTGCAGACTTCCACTTCGAGATTCATATCTCCTAAACGGTTTATGATATTAAGAAACGGTTTGCGCCATCAGACGCCTCATTTATCGCTCTACATGTTTGTTTCTAAACCATTTAATAGTATCTCCCATATTAAGGGGGTAAATTGAGATCAAATCTTGAATAGGGTGAAATTTGGGTGCATTTTTATCATTTTACATTACTTTTTGCCTACTTATGTATAAGCTAGAATCATGAAATTTGGTACACATATGTCCCTTAATCGTGCAAATGTGCGCACACAACGTGATGATCCTATCATTCTTATAAGTGTGTCAAACAATGAAATATACTTGTAAAAATCACCAAATTTACGAACAATCCAGAAATACGGCCAAATTTAACGTATAAGGGAGAGAGATACGACAAAATGTCACAGGACCAAAGTTGTAGATCACTCCGAATTGAAGGGACATTGTGCCATCCGTTTTGTGATACGACTTACCGTTTAGCCAAAAAATAGCTCAAAAGGAATGTCTGCACAGTCATTAAAATTGCCTATATATTTCGATATCTTAGGGGGGTAAAAAGTGAAAAATTTGAACATCTTGGAATTTTCCCGTCGGTTAGGGACCAAACGCTATAATTTCACCAAATTTCAATTGTCTACTTCGTCTGGCAGGTTGTGCCGCCATTTTGATTTGGGGGGATAGGGGATAAAAATGAGGAAATTCTCGAAAATTTTTAAGCCCACGAAACCTATAGGTTATCGTTTTGGATATACTATACGACTGTGTTCTTATGCTGAGCCCAAAATTTGAGCCCCCCCAGCGTGCCCCCTTCAGGTAATTTTGAGAATTTCCGATTTTTCTAGGGATCCTGGGGTCATCAGTTTCCTCCGTACAAAGTTTCAAATTTCTGAGATTTCTGGAAGTGCCTCATTAATTCACGTCTTTTTTCATTTTTAAATATTTATATATACATCGCTCCAGCCCGACTTGCTTTTATATATATAGATGACAGATAAGCATGAGCACGTTGAAAAGTGCAGACTTCCACTTCGAGATTCATATCTCCTAAACGGTTTATGATATTAAGAAACGGTTTGCGCCATCAGACGCCTCATTTATCGCTCTACATGTTTGTTTCCAAACCATTTAATCGTATCTCCCATATTAAGGGGGTAAATTGAGATCAAATTTTGAATAGGGTGAAATTTGGGTGCATTTTTAACATTTTACATTACTTTTTGCCTACTTATGTAAAGCTAGAATCATGAAATTTGGTACACACATGTCCCTTAATCGTGCCAATGTGCGCACACAACGTGATGATCCTATCATTCTTATAAGTGTGTCAAACAATGAAATATACTTGTAAAAATCACCAAATTTACGAACAATCCAGAAATACGGCCAAATTTAACGTATAAGGGAGAGAGATACGACAAAATGTCACAGGACCAAAGTTGTAGATCACTCCGAATTGAAGGGACATTGTGCCATCCGTTTTGTGATACGACTTACCGTTTAGCCAAAAAATAGCTCAAAAGGAATGTCTGCACAGTCATTAAAATTGCCTATAT
Source organism: Anabrus simplex (assembly GCF_040414725.1). Classification (NCBI taxonomy): domain Eukaryota; kingdom Metazoa; phylum Arthropoda; class Insecta; order Orthoptera; family Tettigoniidae; genus Anabrus; species Anabrus simplex. The sequence continues at coordinate 240,799,507 of NC_090270.1, forward strand.
ATTTCGATATCTTAGGGGGGTAAAAAGTGAAAAATTTGAACATCTTGGAATTTTCCCGTCGGTTAGGGACCAAAAGCTATAATTTCACCAAATTTCAATTGTCTACTTCGTCCGGCAGGTTGTGCCGCCATTTTGATTTGGGGGGATAGGGGATAAAAATGAGGAAATTCTCGAAAATTTTTAAGCCCACGAAACCTATAGGTTATCGTTTTGGATATACTATACGACTGTGTTCTTATGCTGAGCCCAAAATTTGAGCCCCCCCAGCGTGCCCCCTTCAGGTAATTTTGAGAATTTCCGATTTTTCTAGGGATCCTGGGGTCATCAGTTTCCTCCGTACAAAGTTTCAAATTTCTGAGATTTCTGGAAGTGCCTCATTAATTCACGTCTTTTTTCATTTTTAAATATTTATATATACATCGCTCCAGCCCGACTTGCTTTTATATATATAGATGACAGATAAGCATGAGCACGTTGAAAAGTGCAGACTTCCACTTCGAGATTCATATCTCCTAAACGGTTTATGATATTAAGAAACGGTTTGCGCCATCAGACGCCTCATTTATCGCTCTACATGTTTGTTTCTAAACCATTTAATAGTATCTCCCATATTAAGGGGGTAAATTGAGATCAAATCTTGAATAGGGTGAAATTTGGGTGCATTTTTATCATTTTACATTACTTTTTGCCTACTTATGTATAAGCTAGAATCATGAAATTTGGTACACATATGTCCCTTAATCGTGCAAATGTGCGCACACAACGTGATGATCCTATCATTCTTATAAGTGTGTCAAACAATGAAATATACTTGTAAAAATCACCAAATTTACGAACAATCCAGAAATACGGCCAAATTTAACGTATAAGGGAGAGAGATACGACAAAATGTCACAGGACCAAAGTTGTAGATCACTCCGAATTGAAGGGACATTGTGCCATCCGTTTTGTGATACGACTTACCGTTTAGCCAAAAAATAGCTCAAAAGGAATGTCTGCACAGTCATTAAAATTGCCTATATATTTCGATATCTTAGGGGGGTAAAAAGTGAAAAATTTGAACATCTTGGAATTTTCCCGTCGGTTAGGGACCAAACGCTATAATTTCACCAAATATCAATTGTCTACTTCGTCTGGCAGGTTGTGCCGCCATTTTGATTTGGGGGGATAGGGGATAAAAATGAGGAAATTCTCGAAAATTTTTAAGCCCACGAAACCTATAGGTTATCGTTTTGGATATACTATACGACTGTGTTCTTATGCTGAGCCCAAAATTTGAGCCCCCCCAGCGTGCCCCCTTCAGGGAATTTTGAGAATTTCCGATTTTTCTAGGGATCCTGGGGTCATCAGTTTCCTCCGTACCAAGTTTCAAATTTCTGAGATTTCTGGAAGTGCCTCATTAATTCACGTCTTTTTTCATTTTTAAATATTTATATATACATCGCTCCAGCCCGACTTGCTTTTATATATATAGATGACAGATAAGCATGAGCACGTTGAAAATTGCAGACTTCCACTTCGAGATTCATATCTCCTAAACGGTTTATGATATTAAGAAACGGTTTGCGCCATCAGACGCCTCATTTATCGCTCTACATGTTTGTTTCCAAACCATTTAATCGTATCTCCCATATTAAGGGGGTAAATTGAGATCAAATCTTGAATAGGGTGAAATTTGGGTGCATTTTTATCATTTTACATTACTTTTTGCCTACTTATGTATAAGCTAGAATCATGAAATTTGGTACACATATGTCCCTTAATCGTGCAAATGTGCGCACACAACGTGATGATCCTATCATTCTTATAAGTGTGTCAAACAATGAAATATACTTGTAAAAATCACCAAATTTACGAACAATCCAGAAATACGGCCAAATTTAACGTATAAGGGAGAGAGATACGACAAAATGTCACAGGACCAAAGTTGTAGATCACTCCGAATTGAAGGGACATTGTGCCATCCGTTTTGTGATACGACTTACCGTTTAGCCAAAAAATAGCTCAAAAGGAATGTCTGCACAGTCATTAAAATTGCCTATATATTTCGATATCTTAGGGGGGTAAAAAGTGAAAAATTTGAACATCTTGGAATTTTCCCGTCGGTTAGGGACCAAACGCTATAATTTCACCAAATATCAATTGTCTACTTCGTCTGGCAGGTTGTGCCGCCATTTTGATTTGGGGGGATAGGGGATAAAAATGAGGAAATTCTCGAAAATTTTTAAGCCCACGAAACCTATAGGTTATCGTTTTGGATATACTATACGACTGTGTTCTTATGCTGAGCCCAAAATTTGAGCCCCCCCAGCGTGCCCCCTTCAGGGAATTTTGAGAATTTCCGATTTTTCTAGGGATCCTGGGGTCATCAGTTTCCTCCGTACCAAGTTTCAAATTTCTGAGATTTCTGGAAGTGCCTCATTAATTCACGTCTTTTTTCATTTTTAAATATTTATATATACATCGCTCCAGCCCGACTTGCTTTTATATATATAGATGACAGATAAGCATGAGCACGTTGAAAATTGCAGACTTCCACTTCGAGATTCATATCTCCTAAACGGTTTATGATATTAAGAAACGGTTTGCGCCATCAGACGCCTCATTTATCGCTCTACATGTTTGTTTCCAAACCATTTAATCGTATCTCCCATATTAAGGGGGTAAATTGAGATCAAATCTTGAATAGGGTGAAATTTGGGTGCATTTTTATCATTTTACATTACTTTTTGCCTACTTATGTATAAGCTAGAATCATGAAATTTGGTACACATATGTCCCTTAATCGTGCAAATGTGCGCACACAACGTGATGATCCTATCATTCTTATAAGTGTGTCAAACAATGAAATATACTTGTAAAAATCACCAAATTTACGAACAATCCAGAAATACGGCCAAATTTAACGTATAAGGGAGAGAGATACGACAAAATGTCACAGGACCAAAGTTGTAGATCACTCCGAATTGAAGGGACATTGTGCCATCCGTTTTGTGATACGACTTACCGTTTAGCCAAAAAATAGCTCAAAAGGAATGTCTGCACAGTCATTAAAATTGCCTATATATTTCGATATCTTAGGGGGGTAAAAAGTGAAAAATTTGAACATCTTGGAATTTTCCCGTCGGTTAGGGACCAAACGCTATAATTTCACCAAATATCAATTGTCTACTTCGTCTGGCAGGTTGTGCCGCCATTTTGATTTGGGGGGATAGGGGATAAAAATGAGGAAATTCTCGAAAATTTTTAAGCCCACGAAACCTATAGGTTATCGTTTTGGATATACTATACGACTGTGTTCTTATGCTGAGCCCAAAATTTGAGCCCCCCCAGCGTGCCCCCTTCAGGGAATTTTGAGAATTTCCGATTTTTCTAGGGATCCTGGGGTCATCAGTTTCCTCCGTGCCAAGTTTCAAATTTCTGAGATTTATGGAAGTGCCTCATTAATTCACGTCTTTTTTCATTTTTAAATATTTATATATACATCGCTCCAGCCCGACTTGCTTTTATATATATAGATGACAGATAAGCATGAGCACGTTGAAAAGTGCAGACTTCCACTTCGAGATTCATATCTCCTAAACGGTTTATGATATTAAGAAACGGTTTGCGCCATCAGACGCCTCATTTATCGCTCTACATGTTTGTTTCTAAACCATTTAATAGTATCTCCCATATTAAGGGGGTAAATTGAGATCAAATCTTGAATAGGGTGAAATTTGGGTGCATTTTTATCATTTTACATTACTTTTTGCCTACTTATGTATAAGCTAGAATCATGAAATTTGGTACACATATGTCCCTTAATCGTGCAAATGTGCGCACACAACGTGATGATCCTATCATTCTTATAAGTGTGTCAAACAATGAAATATACTTGTAAAAATCACCAAATTTACGAACAATCCAGAAATACGGCCAAATTTAACGTATAAGGGAGAGAGATACGACAAAATGTCACAGGACCAAAGTTGTAGATCACTCCGAATTGAAGGGACATTGTGCCATCCGTTTTGTGATACGACTTACCGTTTAGCCAAAAAATAGCTCAAAAGGAATGTCTGCACAGTCATTAAAATTGCCTATATATTTCGATATCTTAGGGGGGTAAAAAGTGAAAAATTTGAACATCTTGGAATTTTCCCGTCGGTTAGGGACCAAACGCTATAATTTCACCAAATTTCAATTGTCTACTTCGTCTGGCAGGTTGTGCCGCCATTTTGATTTGGGGGGATAGGGGATAAAAATGAGGAAATTCTCGAAAATTTTTAAGCCCACGAAACCTATAGGTTATCGTTTTGGATATACTATACGACTGTGTTCTTATGCTGAGCCCAAAATTTGAGCCCCCCCAGCGTGCCCCCTTCAGGTAATTTTGAGAATTTCCGATTTTTCTAGGGATCCTGGGGTCATCAGTTTCCTCCGTACAAAGTTTCAAATTTCTGAGATTTCTGGAAGTGCCTCATTAATTCACGTCTTTTTTCATTTTTAAATATTTATATATACATCGCTCCAGCCCGACTTGCTTTTATATATATAGATGACAGATAAGCATGAGCACGTTGAAAAGTGCAGACTTCCACTTCGAGATTCATATCTCCTAAACGGTTTATGATATTAAGAAACGGTTTGCGCCATCAGACGCCTCATTTATCGCTCTACATGTTTGTTTCCAAACCATTTAATCGTATCTCCCATATTAAGGGGGTAAATTGAGATCAAATTTTGAATAGGGTGAAATTTGGGTGCATTTTTAACATTTTACATTACTTTTTGCCTACTTATGTATAAGCTAGAATCATGAAATTTGGTACACACATGTCCCTTAATCGTGCCAATGTGCGCACACAACGTGATGATCCTATCATTCTTATAAGTGTGTCAAACAATGAAATATACTTGTAAAAATCACCAAATTTACGAACAATCCAGAAATACGGCCAAATTTAACGTATAAGGGAGAGAGATACGACAAAATGTCACAGGACCAAAGTTGTAGATCACTCCGAATTGAAGGGACATTGTGCCATCCGTTTTGTGATACGACTTACCGTTTAGCCAAAAAATAGCTCAAAAGGAATGTCTGCACAGTCATTGAAATTGCCTATATATTTCGATATCTTAGGGGGGTAAAAAGTGAAAAATTTGAACATCTTGGAATTTTCCCGTCGGTTAGGGACCAAAAGCTATAATTTCACCAAATTTCAATTGTCTACTTCGTCCGGCAGGTTGTGCCGCCATTTTGATTTGGGGGGATAGGGGATAAAAATGAGGAAATTCTCGAAAATTTTTAAGCCCACGAAACCTATAGGTTATCGTTTTGGATATACTATACGACTGTGTTCTTATGCTGAGCCCAAAATTTGAGCCCCCCCAGCGTGCCCCCTTCAGGTAATTTTGAGAATTTCCGATTTTTCTAGGGATCCTGGGGTCATCAGTTTCCTCCGTACAAAGTTTCAAATTTCTGAGATTTCTGGAAGTGCCTCATTAATTCACGTCTTTTTTCATTTTTAAATATTTATATATACATCGCTCCAGCCCGACTTGCTTTTATATATATAGATGACAGATAAGCATGAGCACGTTGAAAAGTGCAGACTTCCACTTCGAGATTCATATCTCCTAAACGGTTTATGATATTAAGAAACGGTTTGCGCCATCAGACGCCTCATTTATCGCTCTACATGTTTGTTTCTAAACCATTTAATAGTATCTCCCATATTAAGGGGGTAAATTGAGATCAAATCTTGAATAGGGTGAAATTTGGGTGCATTTTTATCATTTTACATTACTTTTTGCCTACTTATGTATAAGCTAGAATCATGAAATTTGGTACACATATGTCCCTTAATCGTGCAAATGTGCGCACACAACGTGATGATCCTATCATTCTTATAAGTGTGTCAAACAATGAAATATACTTGTAAAAATCACCAAATTTACGAACAATCCAGAAATACGGCCAAATTTAACGTATAAGGGAGAGAGATACGACAAAATGTCACAGGACCAAAGTTGTAGATCACTCCGAATTGAAGCGACATTGTGCCATCCGTTTTGTGATACGACTTACCGTTTAGCCAAAAAATAGCTCAAAAGGAATGTCTGCACAGTCATTGAAATTGCCTATATATTTCGATATCTTAGGGGGGTAAAAAGTGAAAAATTTGAACATCTTGGAATTTTCCCGTCGGTTAGGGACCAAAAGCTATAATTTCACCAAATTTCAATTGTCTACTTCGTCCGGCAGGTTGTGCCGCCATTTTGATTTGGGGGGATAGGGGATAAAAATGAGGAAATTCTCGAAAATTTTTAAGCCCACGAAACCTATAGGTTATCGTTTTGGATATACTATACGACTGTGTTCTTATGCTGAGCCCAAAATTTGAGCCCCCCCAGCGTGCCCCCTTCAGGTAATTTTGAGAATTTCCGATTTTTCTAGGGATCCTGGGGTCATCAGTTTCCTCCGTACAAAGTTTCAAATTTCTGAGATTTCTGGAAGTGCCTCATTAATTCACGTCTTTTTTCATTTTTAAATATTTATATATACATCGCTCCAGCCCGACTTGCTTTTATATATATAGATGACAGATAAGCATGAGCACGTTGAAAAGTGCAGACTTCCACTTCGAGATTCATATCTCCTAAACGGTTTATGATATTAAGAAACGGTTTGCGCCATCAGACGCCTCATTTATCGCTCTACATGTTTGTTTCTAAACCATTTAATAGTATCTCCCATATTAAGGGGGTAAATTGAGATCAAATCTTGAATAGGGTGAAATTTGGGTGCATTTTTATCATTTTACATTACTTTTTGCCTACTTATGTATAAGCTAGAATCATGAAATTTGGTACACATATGTCCCTTAATCGTGCAAATGTGCGCACACAACGTGATGATCCTATCATTCTTATAAGTGTGTCAAACAATGAAATATACTTGTAAAAATCACCAAATTTACGAACAATCCAGAAATACGGCCAAATTTAACGTATAAGGGAGAGAGATACGACAAAATGTCACAGGACCAAAGTTGTAGATCACTCCGAATTGAAGGGACATTGTGCTATCCGTTTTGTGATACGACTTACCGTTTAGCCAAAAAATAGCTCAAAAGGAATGTCTGCACAGTCATTAAAATTGCCTATATATTTCGATATCTTAGGGGGGTAAAAAGTGAAAAATTTGAACATCTTGGAATTTTCCCGTCGGTTAGGGACCAAACGCTATAATTTCACCAAATATCAATTGTCTACTTCGTCTGGCAGGTTGTGCCGCCATTTTGATTTGGGGGGATAGGGGATAAAAATGAGGAAATTCTCGAAAATTTTTAAGCCCACGAAACCTATAGGTTATCGTTTTGGATATACTATACGACTGTGTTCTTATGCTGAGCCCAAAATTTGAGCCCCCCCAGCGTGCCCCCTTCAGGGAATTTTGAGAATTTCCGATTTTTCTAGGGATCCTGGGGTCATCAGTTTCCTCCGTACCAAGTTTCAAATTTCTGAGATTTATGGAAGTGCCTCATTAATTCACGTCTTTTTTCATTTTTAAATATTTATATATACATCGCTCCAGCCCGACTTGCTTTTATATATATAGATGACAGATAAGCATGAGCACGTTGAAAAGTGCAGACTTCCACTTCGAGATTCATATCTCCTAAACGGTTTATGATATTAAGAAACGGTTTGCGCCATCAGACGCCTCATTTATCGCTCTACATGTTTGTTTCTAAACCATTTAATAGTATCTCCCATATTAAGGGGGTAAATTGAGATCAAATCTTGAATAGGGTGAAATTTGGGTGCATTTTTATCATTTTACATTACTTTTTGCCTACTTATGTATAAGCTAGAATCATGAAATTTGGTACACATATGTCCCTTAATCGTGCAAATGTGCGCACACAACGTGATGATCCTATCATTCTTATAAGTGTGTCAAACAATGAAATATACTTGTAAAAATCACCAAATTTCCGAACAATCCAGAAATACGGCCAAATTTAACGTATAAGGGAGAGAGATACGACAAAATGTCACAGGACCAAAGTTGTAGATCACTCCGAATTGAAGGGACATTGTGCCATCCGTTTTGTGATACGACTTACCGTTTAGCCAAAAAATAGCTCAAAAGGAATGTCTGCACAGTCATTAAAATTGCCTATATATTTCGATATCTTAGGGGGGTAAAAAGTGAAAAATTTGAACATCTTGGAATTTTCCCGTCGGTTAGGGACCAAACGCTATAATTTCACCAAATATCAATTGTCTACTTCGTCTGGCAGGTTGTGCCGCCATTTTGATTTGGGGGGATAGGGGATAAAAATGAGGAAATTCTCGAAAATTTTTAAGCCCACGAAACCTATAGGTTATCGTTTTGGATATACTATACGACTGTGTTCTTATGCTGAGCCCAAAATTTGAGCCCCCCCAGCGTGCCCCCTTCAGGGAATTTTGAGAATTTCCGATTTTTCTAGGGATCCTGGGGTCATCAGTTTCCTCCGTACAAAGTTTCAAATTTCTGAGATTTCTGGAAGTGCCTCATTAATTCACGTCTTTTTTCATTTTTAAATATTTATATATACATCGCTCCAGCCCGACTTGCTTTTATATATATAGATGACAGATAAGCATGAGCACGTTGAAAAGTGCAGACTTCCACTTCGAGATTCATATCTCCTAAACGGTTTATGATATTAAGAAACGGTTTGCGCCATCAGACGCCTCATTTATCGCTCTACATGTTTGTTTCTAAACCATTTAATAGTATCTCCCATATTAAGGGGGTAAATTGAGATCAAATCTTGAATAGGGTGAAATTTGGGTGCATTTTTATCATTTTACATTACTTTTTGCCTACTTATGTATAAGCTAGAATCATGAAATTTGGTACACATATGTCCCTTAATCGTGCAAATGTGCGCACACAACGTGATGATCCTATCATTCTTATAAGTGTGTCAAACAATGAAATATACTTGTAAAAATCACCAAATTTACGAACAATCCAGAAATACGGCCAAATTTAACGTATAAGGGAGAGAGATACGACAAAATGTCACAGGACCAAAGTTGTAGATCACTCCGAATTGAAGGGACATTGTGCCATCCGTTTTGTGATACGACTTACCGTTTAGCCAAAAAATAGCTCAAAAGGAATGTCTGCACAGTCATTAAAATTGCCTATATATTTCGATATCTTAGGGGGGTAAAAAGTGAAAAATTTGAACATCTTGGAATTTTCCCGTCGGTTAGGGACCAAACGCTATAATTTCACCAAATATCAATTGTCTACTTCGTCTGGCAGGTTGTGCCGCCATTTTGATTTGGGGGGATAGGGGATAAAAATGAGGAAATTCTCGAAAATTTTTAAGCCCACGAAACCTATAGGTTATCGTTTTGGATATACTATACGACTGTGTTCTTATGCTGAGCCCAAAATTTGAGCCCCCCCAGCGTGCCCCCTTCAGGGAATTTTGAGAATTTCCGATTTTTCTAGGGATCCTGGGGTCATCAGTTTCCTCCGTACCAAGTTTCAAATTTCTGAGATTTATGGAAGTGCCTCATTAATTCACGTCTTTTTTCATTTTTAAATATTTATATATACATCGCTCCAGCCCGACTTGCTTTTATATATATAGATGACAGATAAGCATGAGCACGTTGAAAAGTGCAGACTTCCACTTCGAGATTCATATCTCCTAAACGGTTTATGATATTAAGAAACGGTTTGCGCCATCAGACGCCTCATTTATCGCTCTACATGTTTGTTTCTAAACCATTTAATAGTATCTCCCATATTAAGGGGGTAAATTGAGATCAAATCTTGAATAGGGTGAAATTTGGGTGCATTTTTATCATTTTACATTACTTTTTGCCTACTTATGTATAAGCTAGAATCATGAAATTTGGTACACATATGTCCCTTAATCGTGCAAATGTGCGCACACAACGTGATGATCCTATCATTCTTATAAGTGTGTCAAACAATGAAATATACTTGTAAAAATCACCAAATTTACGAACAATCCAGAAATACGGCCAAATTTAACGTATAAGGGAGAGAGATACGACAAAATGTCACAGGACCAAAGTTGTAGATCACTCCGAATTGAAGGGACATTGTGCCATCCGTTTTGTGATACGACTTACCGTTTAGCCAAAAAATAGCTCAAAATGAATGTCTGCACAGTCATTAAAATTGCCTATATATTTCGATATCTTAGGGGGGTAAAAAGTGAAAAATTTGAACATCTTGGAATTTTCCCGTCGGTTAGGGACCAAAAGCTATAATTTCACCAAATTTCAATTGTCTACTTCGTCCGGCAGGTTGTGCCGCCATTTTGATTTGGGGGGATAGGGGATAAAAATGAGGAAATTCTCGAAAATTTTTAAGCCCACGAAACCTATAGGTTATCGTTTTGGATATACTATACGACTGTGTTCTTATGCTGAGCCCAAAATTTGAGCCCCCCCAGCGTGCCCCCTTCAGGGAATTTTGAGAATTTCCGATTTTTCTAGGGATCCTGGGGTCATCAGTTTCCTCCGTACAAAGTTTCAAATTTCTGAGATTTCTGGAAGTGCCTCATTAATTCACGTCTTTTTTCATTTTTAAATATTTATATATACATCGCTCCAGCCCGACTTGCTTTTATATATATAGATGACAGATAAGCATGAGCACGTTGAAAAGTGCAGACTTCCACTTCGAGATTCATATCTCCTAAACGGTTTATGATATTAAGAAACGGTTTGCGCCATCAGACGCCTCATTTATCGCTCTACATGTTTGTTTCTAAACCATTTAATAGTATCTCCCATATTAAGGGGGTAAATTGAGATCAAATCTTGAATAGGGTGAAATTTGGGTGCATTTTTATCATTTTACATTACTTTTTGCCTACTTATGTATAAGCTAGAATCATGAAATTTGGTACACATATGTCCCTTAATCGTGCAAATGTGCGCACACAACGTGATGATCCTATCATTCTTATAAGTGTGTCAAACAATGAAATATACTTGTAAAAATCACCAAATTTACGAACAATCCAGAAATACGGCCAAATTTAACGTATAAGGGAGAGAGATACGACAAAATGTCACAGGACCAAAGTTGTAGATCACTCCGAATTGAAGGGACATTGTGCCATCCGTTTTGTGATACGACTTACCGTTTAGCCAAAAAATAGCTCAAAAGGAATGTCTGCACAGTCATTAAAATTGCCTATATATTTCGATATCTTAGGGGGGTAAAAAGTGAAAAATTTGAACATCTTGGAATTTTCCCGTCGGTTAGGGACCAAACGCTATAATTTCACCAAATATCAATTGTCTACTTCGTCTGGCAGGTTGTGCCGCCATTTTGATTTGGGGGGATAGGGGATAAAAATGAGGAAATTCTCGAAAATTTTTAAGCCCACGAAACCTATAGGTTATCGTTTTGGATATACTATACGACTGTGTTCTTATGCTGAGCCCAAAATTTGAGCCCCCCCAGCGTGCCCCCTTCAGGGAATTTTGAGAATTTCCGATTTTTCTAGGGATCCTGGGGTCATCAGTTTCCTCCGTACCAAGTTTCAAATTTCTGAGATTTCTGGAAGTGCCTCATTAATTCACGTCTTTTTTCATTTTTAAATATTTATATATACATCGCTCCAGCCCGACTTGCTTTTATATATATAGATGACAGATAAGCATGAGCACGTTGAAAAGTGCAGACTTCCACTTCGAGATTCATATCTCCTAAACGGTTTATGATATTAAGAAACGGTTTGCGCCATCAGACGCCTCATTTATCGCTCTACATGTTTGTTTCTAAACCATTTAATAGTATCTCCCATATTAAGGGGGTAAATTGAGATCAAATCTTGAATAGGGTGAAATTTGGGTGCATTTTTATCATTTTACATTACTTTTTGCCTACTTATGTATAAGCTAGAATCATGAAATTTGGTACACATATGTCCCTTAATCGTGCAAATGTGCGCACACAACGTGATGATCCTATCATTCTTATAAGTGTGTCAAACAATGAAATATACTTGTAAAAATCACCAAATTTACGAACAATCCAGAAATACGGCCAAATTTAACGTATAAGGGAGAGAGATACGACAAAATGTCACAGGACCAAAGTTGTAGATCACTCCGAATTGAAGGGACATTGTGCCATCCGTTTTGTGATACGACTTACCGTTTAGCCAAAAAATAGCTCAAAAGGAATGTCTGCACAGTCATTAAAATTGCCTATATATTTCGATATCTTAGGGGGGTAAAAAGTGAAAAATTTGAACATCTTGGAATTTTCCCGTCGGTTAGGGACCAAACGCTATAATTTCACCAAATTTCAATTGTCTACTTCGTCTGGCAGGTTGTGCCGCCATTTTGATTTGGGGGGATAGGGGATAAAAATGAGGAAATTCTCGAAAATTTTTAAGCCCACGAAACCTATAGGTTATCGTTTTGGATATACTATACGACTGTGTTCTTATGCTGAGCCCAAAATTTGAGCCCCCCCAGCGTGCCCCCTTCAGGGAATTTTGAGAATTTCCGATTTTTCTAGGGATCCTGGGGTCATCAGTTTCCTCCGTACAAAGTTTCAAATTTCTGAGATTTCTGGAAGTGCCTCATTAATTCACGTCTTTTTTCATTTTTAAATATTTATATATACATCGCTCCAGCCCGACTTGCTTTTATATATATAGATGACAGATAAGCATGAGCACGTTGAAAAGTGCAGACTTCCACTTCGAGATTCATATCTCCTAAACGGTTTATGATATTAAGAAACGGTTTGCGCCATCAGACGCCCCATTTATCGCTCTACATGTTTGTTTCCAAACCATTTAATCGTATCTCCCATATTAAGGGGGTAAATTGAGATCAAATTTTGAATAGGGTGAAATTTGGGTGCATTTTTAACATTTTACATTACTTTTTGCCTACTTATGTATAAGCTAGAATCATGAAATTTGGTACACACATGTCCCTTAATCGTGCCAATGTGCGCACACAACGTGATGATCCTATCATTCTTATAAGTGTGTCAAACAATGAAATATACTTGTAAAAATCACCAAATTTACGAACAATCCAGAAATACGGCCAAATTTAACGTATAAGGGAGAGAGATACGACAAAATGTCACAGGACCAAAGTTGTAGATCACTCCGAATTGAAGGGACATTGTGCCATCCGTTTTGTGATACGACTTACCGTTTAGCCAAAAAATAGCTCAAAATGAATGTCTGCACAGTCATTAAAATTGCCTATATATTTCGATATCTTAGGGGGGTAAAAAGTGAAAAATTTGAACATCTTGGAATTTTCCCGTCGGTTAGGGACCAAAAGCTATAATTTCACCAAATTTCAATTGTCTACTTCGTCCGGCAGGTTGTGCCGCCATTTTGATTTGGGGGGATAGGGGATAAAAATGAGGAAATTCTCGAAAATTTTTAAGCCCACGAAACCTATAGGTTATCGTTTTGGATATACTATACGACTGTGTTCTTATGCTGAGCCCAAAATTTGAGCCCCCCCAGCGTGCCCCCTTCAGGGAATTTTGAGAATTTCCGATTTTTCTAGGGATCCTGGGGTCATCAGTTTCCTCCGTACAAAGTTTCAAATTTCTGAGATTTCTGGAAGTGCCTCATTAATTCACGTCTTTTTTCATTTTTAAATATTTATATATACATCGCTCCAGCCCGACTTGCTTTTATATATATAGATGACAGATAAGCATGAGCACGTTGAAAAGTGCAGACTTCCACTTCGAGATTCATATCTCCTAAACGGTTTATGATATTAAGAAACGGTTTGCGCCATCAGACGCCTCATTTATCGCTCTACATGTTTGTTTCTAAACCATTTAATAGTATCTCCCATATTAAGGGGGTAAATTGAGATCAAATCTTGAATAGGGTGAAATTTGGGTGCATTTTTATCATTTTACATTACTTTTTGCCTACTTATGTATAAGCTAGAATCATGAAATTTGGTACACATATGTCCCTTAATCGTGCAAATGTGCGCACACAACGTGATGATCCTATCATTCTTATAAGTGTGTCAAACAATGAAATATACTTGTAAAAATCACCAAATTTACGAACAATCCAGAAATACGGCCAAATTTAACGTATAAGGGAGAGAGATACGACAAAATGTCACAGGACCAAAGTTGTAGATCACTCCGAATTGAAGGGACATTGTGCCATCCGTTTTGTGATACGACTTACCGTTTAGCCAAAAAATAGCTCAAAAGGAATGTCTGCACAGTCATTAAAATTGCCTATATATTTCGATATCTTAGGGGGGTAAAAAGTGAAAAATTTGAACATCTTGGAATTTTCCCGTCGGTTAGGGACCAAACGCTATAATTTCACCAAATATCAATTGTCTACTTCGTCTGGCAGGTTGTGCCGCCATTTTGATTTGGGGGGATAGGGGATAAAAATGAGGAAATTCTCGAAAATTTTTAAGCCCACGAAACCTATAGGTTATCGTTTTGGATATACTATACGACTGTGTTCTTATGCTGAGCCCAAAATTTGAGCCCCCCCAGCGTGCCCCCTTCAGGGAATTTTGAGAATTTCCGATTTTTCTAGGGATCCTGGGGTCATCAGTTTCCTCCGTACAAAGTTTCAAATTTCTGAGATTTCTGGAAGTGCCTCATTAATTCACGTCTTTTTTCATTTTTAAATATTTATATATACATCGCTCCAGCCCGACTTGCTTTTATATATATAGATGACAGATAAGCATGAGCACGTTGAAAAGTGCAGACTTCCACTTCGAGATTCATATCTCCTAAACGGTTTATGATATTAAGAAACGGTTTGCGCCATCAGACGCCTCATTTATCGCTCTACATGTTTGTTTCTAAACCATTTAATAGTATCTCCCATATTAAGGGGGTAAATTGAGATCAAATCTTGAATAGGGTGAAATTTGGGTGCATTTTTATCATTTTACATTACTTTTTGCCTACTTATGTATAAGCTAGAATCATGAAATTTGGTACACATATGTCCCTTAATCGTGCAAATGTGCGCACACAACGTGATGATCCTATCATTCTTATAAGTGTGTCAAACAATGAAATATACTTGTAAAAATCACCAAATTTACGAACAATCCAGAAATACGGCCAAATTTAACGTATAAGGGAGAGAGATACGACAAAATGTCACAGGACCAAAGTTGTAGATCACTCCGAATTGAAGGGACATTGTGCCATCCGTTTTGTGATACGACTTACCGTTTAGCCAAAAAATAGCTCAAAAGGAATGTCTGCACAGTCATTAAAATTGCCTATATATTTCGATATCTTAGGGGGGTAAAAAGTGAAAAATTTGAACATCTTGGAATTTTCCCGTCGGTTAGGGACCAAACGCTATAATTTCACCAAATTTCAATTGTCTACTTCGTCTGGCAGGTTGTGCCGCCATTTTGATTTGGGGGGATAGGGGATAAAAATGAGGAAATTCTCGAAAATTTTTAAGCCCACGAAACCTATAGGTTATCGTTTTGGATATACTATACGACTGTGTTCTTATGCTGAGCCCAAAATTTGAGCCCCCCCAGCGTGCCCCCTTCAGGGAATTTTGAGAATTTCCGATTTTTCTAGGGATCCTGGGGTCATCAGTTTCCTCCGTACCAAGTTTCAAATTTCTGAGATTTATGGAAGTGCCTCATTAATTCACGTCTTTTTTCATTTTTAAATATTTATATATACATCGCTCCAGCCCGACTTGCTTTTATATATATAGATGACAGATAAGCATGAGCACGTTGAAAAGTGCAGACTTCCACTTCGAGATTCATATCTCCTAAACGGTTTATGATATTAAGAAACGGTTTGCGCCATCAGACGCCTCATTTATCGCTCTACATGTTTGTTTCTAAACCATTTAATAGTATCTCCCATATTAAGGGGGTAAATTGAGATCAAATCTTGAATAGGGTGAAATTTGGGTGCATTTTTATCATTTTACATTACTTTTTGCCTACTTATGTATAAGCTAGAATCATGGAATTTGGTACACATATGTCCCTTAATCGTGCAAATGTGCGCACACAACGTGATGATCCTATCATTCTTATAAGTGTGTCAAACAATGAAATATACTTGTAAAAATCACCAAATTTACGAACAATCCAGAAATACGGCCAAATTTAACGTATAAGGGAGAGAGATACGACAAAATGTCACAGGACCAAAGTTGTAGATCACTCCGAATTGAAGGGACATTGTGCCATCCGTTTTGTGATACGACTTACCGTTTAGCCAAAAAATAGCTCAAAAGGAATGTCTGCACAGTCATTAAAATTGCCTATATATTTCGATATCTTAGGGGGGTAAAAAGTGAAAAATTTGAACATCTTGGAATTTTCCCGTCGGTTAGGGACCAAACGCTATAATTTCACCAAATTTCAATTGTCTACTTCGTCTGGCAGGTTGTGCCGCCATTTTGATTTGGGGGGATAGGGGATAAAAATGAGGAAATTCTCGAAAATTTTTAAGCCCACGAAACCTATAGGTTATCGTTTTGGATATACTATACGACTGTGTTCTTATGCTGAGCCCAAAATTTGAGCCCCCCCAGCGTGCCCCCTTCAGGGAATTTTGAGAATTTCCGATTTTTCTAGGGATCCTGGGGTCATCAGTTTCCTCCGTACAAAGTTTCAAATTTCTGAGATTTCTGGAAGTGCCTCATTAATTCACGTCTTTTTTCATTTTTAAATATTTATATATACATCGCTCCAGCCCGACTTGCTTTTATATATATAGATGACAGATAAGCATGAGCACGTTGAAAAGTGCAGACTTCCACTTCGAGATTCATATCTCCTAAACGGTTTATGATATTAAGAAACGGTTTGCGCCATCAGACGCCCCATTTATCGCTCTACATGTTTGTTTCCAAACCATTTAATCGTATCTCCCATATTAAGGGGGTAAATTGAGATCAAATTTTGAATAGGGTGAAATTTGGGTGCATTTTTAACATTTTACATTACTTTTTGCCTACTTATGTATAAGCTAGAATCATGAAATTTGGTACACACATGTCCCTTAATCGTGCCAATGTGCGCACACAACGTGATGATCCTATCATTCTTATAAGTGTGTCAAACAATGAAATATACTTGTAAAAATCACCAAATTTACGAACAATCCAGAAATACGGCCAAATTTAACGTATAAGGGAGAGAGATACGACAAAATGTCACAGGACCAAAGTTGTAGATCACTCCGAATTGAAGGGACATTGTGCCATCCGTTTTGTGATACGACTTACCGTTTAGCCAAAAAATAGCTCAAAATGAATGTCTGCACAGTCATTAAAATTGCCTATATATTTCGATATCTTAGGGGGGTAAAAAGTGAAAAATTTGAACATCTTGGAATTTTCCCGTCGGTTAGGGACCAAAAGCTATAATTTCACCAAATTTCAATTGTCTACTTCGTCCGGCAGGTTGTGCCGCCATTTTGATTTGGGGGGATAGGGGATAAAAATGAGGAAATTCTCGAAAATTTTTAAGCCCACGAAACCTATAGGTTATCGTTTTGGATATACTATACGACTGTGTTCTTATGCTGAGCCCAAAATTTGAGCCCCCCCAGCGTGCCCCCTTCAGGGAATTTTGAGAATTTCCGATTTTTCTAGGGATCCTGGGGTCATCAGTTTCCTCCGTACAAAGTTTCAAATTTCTGAGATTTCTGGAAGTGCCTCATTAATTCACGTCTTTTTTCATTTTTAAATATTTATATATACATCGCTCCAGCCCGACTTGCTTTTATATATATAGATGACAGATAAGCATGAGCACGTTGAAAAGTGCAGACTTCCACTTCGAGATTCATATCTCCTAAACGGTTTATGATATTAAGAAACGGTTTGCGCCATCAGACGCCTCATTTATCGCTCTACATGTTTGTTTCTAAACCATTTAATAGTATCTCCCATATTAAGGGGGTAAATTGAGATCAAATCTTGAATAGGGTGAAATTTGGGTGCATTTTTATCATTTTACATTACTTTTTGCCTACTTATGTATAAGCTAGAATCATGAAATTTGGTACACATATGTCCCTTAATCGTGCAAATGTGCGCACACAACGTGATGATCCTATCATTCTTATAAGTGTGTCAAACAATGAAATATACTTGTAAAAATCACCAAATTTACGAACAATCCAGAAATACGGCCAAATTTAACGTATAAGGGAGAGAGATACGACAAAATGTCACAGGACCAAAGTTGTAGATCACTCCGAATTGAAGGGACATTGTGCCATCCGTTTTGTGATACGACTTACCGTTTAGCCAAAAAATAGCTCAAAAGGAATGTCTGCACAGTCATTAAAATTGCCTATATATTTCGATATCTTAGGGGGGTAAAAAGTGAAAAATTTGAACATCTTGGAATTTTCCCGTCGGTTAGGGACCAAACGCTATAATTTCACCAAATATCAATTGTCTACTTCGTCTGGCAGGTTGTGCCGCCATTTTGATTTGGGGGGATAGGGGATAAAAATGAGGAAATTCTCGAAAATTTTTAAGCCCACGAAACCTATAGGTTATCGTTTTGGATATACTATACGACTGTGTTCTTATGCTGAGCCCAAAATTTGAGCCCCCCCAGCGTGCCCCCTTCAGGGAATTTTGAGAATTTCCGATTTTTCTAGGGATCCTGGGGTCATCAGTTTCCTCCGTACCAAGTTTCAAATTTCTGAGATTTATGGAAGTGCCTCATTAATTCACGTCTTTTTTCATTTTTAAATATTTATATATACATCGCTCCAGCCCGACTTGCTTTTATATATATAGATGACAGATAAGCATGAGCACGTTGAAAAGTGCAGACTTCCACTTCGAGATTCATATCTCCTAAACGGTTTATGATATTAAGAAACGGTTTGCGCCATCAGACGCCTCATTTATCGCTCTACATGTTTGTTTCTAAACCATTTAATAGTATCTCCCATATTAAGGGGGTAAATTGAGATCAAATCTTGAATAGGGTGAAATTTGGGTGCATTTTTATCATTTTACATTACTTTTTGCCTACTTATGTATAAGCTAGAATCATGAAATTTGGTACACATATGTCCCTTAATCGTGCAAATGTGCGCACACAACGTGATGATCCTATCATTCTTATAAGTGTGTCAAACAATGAAATATACTTGTAAAAATCACCAAATTTACGAACAATCCAGAAATACGGCCAAATTTAACGTATAAGGGAGAGAGATACGACAAAATGTCACAGGACCAAAGTTGTAGATCACTCCGAATTGAAGGGACATTGTGCCATCCGTTTTGTGATACGACTTACCGTTTAGCCAAAAAATAGCTCAAAAGGAATGTCTGCACAGTCATTAAAATTGCCTATATATTTCGATATCTTAGGGGGGTAAAAAGTGAAAAATTTGAACATCTTGGAATTTTCCCGTCGGTTAGGGACCAAACGCTATAATTTCACCAAATATCAATTGTCTACTTCGTCTGGCAGGTTGTGCCGCCATTTTGATTTGGGGGGATAGCTGATAAAAATGAGGAAATTCTCGAAAATTTTTAAGCCCACGAAACCTATAGGTTATCGTTTTGGATATACTATACGACTGTGTTCTTATGCTGAGCCCAAAATTTGAGCCCCCCCAGCGTGCCCCCTTCAGGGAATTTTGAGAATTTCCGATTTTTCTAGGGATCCTGGGGTCATCAGTTTCCTCCGTACCAAGTTTCAAATTTCTGAGATTTATGGAAGTGCCTCATTAATTCACGTCTTTTTTCATTTTTAAATATTTATATATACATCGCTCCAGCCCGACTTGCTTTTATATATATAGATGACAGATAAGCATGAGCACGTTGAAAAGTGCAGACTTCCACTTCGAGATTCATATCTCCTAAACGGTTTATGATATTAAGAAACGGTTTGCGCCATCAGACGCCTCATTTATCGCTCTACATGTTTGTTTCTAAACCATTTAATAGTATCTCCCATATTAAGGGGGTAAATTGAGATCAAATCTTGAATAGGGTGAAATTTGGGTGCATTTTTATCATTTTACATTACTTTTTGCCTACTTATGTATAAGCTAGAATCATGAAATTTGGTACACATATGTCCCTTAATCGTGCAAATGTGCGCACACAACGTGATGATCCTATCATTCTTATAAGTGTGTCAAACAATGAAATATACTTGTAAAAATCACCAAATTTACGAACAATCCAGAAATACGGCCAAATTTAACGTATAAGGGAGAGAGATACGACAAAATGTCACAGGACCAAAGTTGTAGATCACTCCGAATTGAAGGGACATTGTGCCATCCGTTTTGTGATACGACTTACCGTTTAGCCAAAAAATAGCTCAAAAGGAATGTCTGCACAGTCATTAAAATTGCCTATATATTTCGATATCTTAGGGGGGTAAAAAGTGAAAAATTTGAACATCTTGGAATTTTCCCGTCGGTTAGGGACCAAACGCTATAATTTCACCAAATATCAATTGTCTACTTCGTCTGGCAGGTTGTGCCGCCATTTTGATTTGGGGGGATAGGGGATAAAAATGAGGAAATTCTCGAAAATTTTTAAGCCCACGAAACCTATAGGTTATCGTTTTGGATATACTATACGACTGTGTTCTTATGCTGAGCCCAAAATTTGAGCCCCCCCAGCGTGCCCCCTTCAGGGAATTTTGAGAATTTCCGATTTTTCTAGGGATCCTGGGGTCATCAGTTTCCTCCGTACCAAGTTTCAAATTTCTGAGATTTATGGAAGTGCCTCATTAATTCACGTCTTTTTTCATTTTTAAATATTTATATATACATCGCTCCAGCCCGACTTGCTTTTATATATATAGATGACAGATAAGCATGAGCACGTTGAAAAGTGCAGACTTCCACTTCGAGATTCATATCTCCTAAACGGTTTATGATATTAAGAAACGGTTTGCGCCATCAGACGCCTCATTTATCGCTCTACATGTTCGTTTCCAAACCATTTAATCGTATCTCCCATATTAAGGGGGTAAATTGAGATCAAATTTTGAATAGGGTGAAATTTGGGTGCATTTTTAACATTTTACATTACTTTTTGCCTACTTATGTATAAGCTAGAATCATGAAATTTGGTACACACATGTCCCTTAATCGTGCCAATGTGCGCACACAACGTCATGATCCTATCATTCTTATAAGTGTGTCAAACAATGAAATATACTTGTAAAAATCACCAAATTTACGAACAATCCAGAAATACGGCCAAATTTAACGTATAAGGGAGAGAGATACGACAAAATGTCACAGGACCAAAGTTGTAGATCACTCCGAATTGAAGGGACATTGTGCCATCCGTTTTGTGATACGACTTACCGTTTAGCCAAAAAATAGCTCAAAAGGAATGTCTGCACAGTCATTAAAATTGCCTATATATTTCGATATCTTAGGGGGGTAAAAAGTGAAAAATTTGAACATCTTGGAATTTTCCCGTCGGTTAGGGACCAAACGCTATAATTTCACCAAATTTCAATTGTCTACTTCGTCTGGCAGGTTGTGCCGCCATTTTGATTTGGGGGGATAGGGGATAAAAATGAGGAAATTCTCGAAAATTTTTAAGCCCACGAAACCTATAGGTTATCGTTTTGGATATACTATACGACTGTGTTCTTATGCTGAGCCCAAAATTTGAGCCCCCCCAGCGTGCCCCCTTCAGGTAATTTTGAGAATTTCCGATTTTTCTAGGGATCCTGGGGTCATCAGTTTCCTCCGTACAAAGTTTCAAATTTCTGAGATTTCTGGAAGTGCCTCATTAATTCACGTCTTTTTTCATTTTTAAATATTTATATATACATCGCTCCAGCCCGACTTGCTTTTATATATATAGACTAGCAAATGTACCCGTGCTTCGCTACGGTATTCTACATTGTATACGGATATCGACGTAAATACTGTGCGTGCAGCAAATGAGATTGTTCTAAAATTGCATGTCTCTTGGCCTTATCCGAGAAATAGCATGGGGAGGTCCACATACGTTGTTTCCAATGTAAAGTGAGGGTTGCGGAGTTGTGATGATAACGCCAGGCTCACTTGCCTACTGCCATTCACAATCGAGTTGGCAAGTTTACATTATAATTGCAGGCCCCAATGCCTACTGCGCGGTCACAATCGATTTGGGGAGTTTTAGTTACAATGGCAGACCCATTTCCTACTTTCAGACAGGTTACAGTTGAGGAGTTTTTATTATAATACCAGGCAACTTCCCTACCACCAGTCAAAATAGAGTTGTGCAGTTATCATTATAATGACAGTCCCTTTTTACTGCTGCTAGCCAGCTTACTGCCAGTCACACAGAATTAGTGAGTTTCCATAAAAATAGCATACCACTATGCCTAATGCTAGTCAAATTTTAGATTGGAACATTTGTTTAAATGGCGGGCACCCTGGCCTAGAGCCAAACACAATAGAGTAGGGGACTTTCGAACAAAACTGCATGATCCCTTGCCTTCTGCAAGACAAATCGAAAAGTGAATTATTCATTAAAATGGTAGGCCCTCCTTACTAATGCCAGTTACACAGGAGTTGGAGAAGGACCCCATTCCTACTGCCAGCAGTCAAAGTCGGTGTAGGGAGTACTGCTTACAATAGCAGACACATCCTTTCTCGATCGCTACAAATCGACATCAATGAATATATACAGATGGACATACGAAAGTATATGAATGTTTACAATATTGCAGACCTTCATTTACAGATTAACTGCTGCTAAACGGTACGTCATATCGACAAAGGATTGTACCGTAAGGCGCAGTATTTAGCGATCTAAATGGCTGGTCCTATGATATTTTCTCGCATCTAATCTATTCATGGGTCAGATTGAATCAGAAACGTTGAATAGGTTGAAATTTGTGTAAGATTATCTTACATTGCATTACTTTTCGGATAATTATGTGACATAGCATTTGGCTCACATATGGGTACTGGGTGAACCAATGTTCGTGTAGAGTTTTATCACACTATCTTTCCTGTAAGTGATTGAAATGATGCACATGAGAAGAAAAGGTTTAGAAATTAATTTCCATTAAGGCAGGTAGATTTCCATTAAGTTTGGTTGTGTGTATTTTGAGGGAGTGCAAAATCACGGTTTCGGTTTCGTATAAATCCCCAATTAGTTCAGGGATTTAGAAACAATATTTGCCCTAAAACCTCCCCAAAGGATAGGTGGATTCTAAATGTGAAGTTTGGTGGAAATATATCCAGTAGTTTTCAAGTTAGAGAAAGACAAACAGACCAAACAAACAAACAAACAAAGAAACAAACAAACAAATTAACTAACTAACAGACACTAAGGAAACCTACCCTTGGTCAGATGGATGCTATATATAAAATTTGGTTCAAATATCTTGTTAGTTTTCAAGTTGTAAGAAGTACGCTTTACACGTACCCGCTCTTGCGTTAAGTCCGCTGGGATTTGTACCGAAAAACGGCCCGTTAATGATATCTCCCTTACTAAATCCTGTTATCGAAATGATGCACATGAGACAAAAGGTTTAGAAATTAATTTTCATTAAGGCAGGTTGATTTTCATTAAGTTCGTTTGTGTATAATTTGAGGGAGTGCAAAATCACGGTTTCGGTTTCGTAAAAATCCCCACTCAGTTCAGGGATTTAGAAACGATATTTGCGCTAAAACCTATCCAAGGAGAGGTGGATTCTAAATATGAAGTTTGGTGGAAATATATATTTAGTAGTTTTCAAGTTATAGAAGGACAGACAAACAGACAAACAGACACCAAAACTAAAAATGATGCAGATGGTCATTATTACACCTGAAACGGATAACTGTACGGAAATTTCGCCAAAATAATCAATGTACGGACACACAGTCGTTACGATTTTATTTTTTGCGCTAAAACCTACCCAAGGACAGGTGGATTCTAAATATGAAGTTCGGTGGAAATATATCCAGTAGTTTTCAAGTTATAGAAGGACAAACAGACAAACAGACAAACAAACAGACACCCAAACAGACACCAAAGCTAAAAATGATGCAGGTGGTCATTATTACACCTGAAACGGATACCTGTACGGAAATTTCGCCAAAATAATCAATGTACAGACACACGGTCGTTACGATTTTATTTATATAGATGACGGATAAGCATGAGCACGTTGAAAAGTGCAGACTTCCACTTCGAGATTCATATCTCCTATACGGTTTATGATATTAAGAAACGGATTGCGCCATCAGACGCCTCATTTATCGCTCTACATGTTTGTTCCTAAACCATATCCTCGTATCTCCCATATTAAGGGAGTAAATTGAGTTCACATTTTGAATAGGGTGAAATTTGGGTGCATTTTTAACATTTTACATTACGTTTTGCCTACTTATGTATAAGCTTGAATCATAAAATTTGGTACACATATGTCCCTTAATCGTGCCAATGTGCGCACCTAACGCGATGATCCTATCATTCTTATAAGTGTGTCAAACAATGAAATATACTTGTAAAAATCACCAAATTTACGAACAATCCAGAAATACGGCTAAATTTAACGTAGAAGGGAGAGAGATACGACAAAATGTCACAGGACCAAAGTTGTAGATCACTCCGAATTGAAGGGACATTGTGCCATCCGTTTTGTGATACGACTTACCGTTTAGCCAAAAAATAGCTCAAAAGGAATGTCTGCACAGTCATTAAAATTGCCTTCATATTTCGATATCTTTGGGGGTAAAAAGTGAAAAATTTGATTATCTTGGAATTTTCCCGTCGGCTAGGGACCAAAAGCTATAATTTCACCAAATTTCAATTGTCTACCTCGTCTGGCAGGTTGTGCCGCCATCTTGATTTGGGGGGATAGGGGATAAAAATGAGGAAATTCCCGAAAATTTTTAAGCCCACGAAACCTATAGGTTATCGTTTTGGATATACTATACGACTGTGTTCTTATGCTGAGCCCAAAATTTGAGCCCCCCCAGCGAGCCCCCTTCAGGGAATTTTGAGAATTTCCGATTTTTCTAGGGATCCTGGGGTCATCAGTTTCCCTCGTACCAAGTTTCAAATTTCTGAGATTTCTGGAAGTGCCTCATTAATTCACGTCTTTTTTCATTTTTAAATATTTATATATACATCGCTCCAGCCCGACTTGCTTTTATATATATAGATGACGGATAAGCGTGAGCACGTTGAAAAGTGCAGACTTCCACTTCGAGATTCATATCTCCTAAACGGTTTATGATATTAAGAAACGGTTTGCGCCATCAGACGCCTCATTTATCGCTCTACATGTTTGTTTCTAAACCATATCCTCGTATCTCCCATATTAAGGGGGTAAATTGAGTTCAAATTTTGAATAGGGTGAAATTTGGGTGCATTTTTAACATTTTACATTACGTTTTGCCTACACATATGTCCCGTAATCGTGCCAATGTGCGCACCTAACGCGATAATCCTATCATTCTTATAAGCGTGTCAAACAATGAAATATACTTGTAAAAATCACCAAATTTACGAACAATCCAGAAATACGGCCAATTTAACGTAGAAGGGAGAGAGATACGACAAAATGTCACAGGACCAAAGTTGTAGATCACTCCGAATTGAAGGGACATTGTGCCAACCGTTTTGTGATACGACTTACCGTTTAGCCAAAAAATAGCTCAAAAGGAATGTCTGCACAGTCATTAAAATTGCCTTCATATTTCGATATCTTTGGGGGTAAAAAGTGAAAAATTTGAACATCTTGGAATTTTCCCGTCGGTTAGGGAGCAAAAGCTATAATTTCACCAAATTTCAATTGTCTACCTCGTCTGGCAGGTTGTGCCGCCATCTTGATTTGGGGGGATAGGGGATAAAAATGAGGAAATTCCCGAAAATTTTTAAGCCCACGAAACCTATAGGTTATCGTTTTGGATATACTATACGACTGTGTTCTTATGCTGAGCCCAAAATTTGAGCCCCCCCAGCGTGCCCCCTTCAGGGAATTTTGAGAATTTCCGATTTTTCTAGGGATCCTGGGGTCATCAGTTTCCCTCGTACCAAGTTTCAAATTTCTGAGATTTCTGGAAGTGCCTCATTAATTCACGTCTTTTTTCATTTTTAAATATTTATATATACATCGCTCCAGCCCGACTTGCTTTTATATATATAGATGACGGATAAGCATGAGCACGTTGAAAAGTGCAGACTTCCACTTCGAGATTCATATCTCCTAAACGGTTTATGATATTAAGAAACGGTTTGCGCCATCAGACGCCTCATTTATCGCTCTACATGTTTGTTTCTAAACCATATCCTCGTATCTCCCATATTAAGGGGGTAAATTGAGTTCAAATTTTGAATAGGGTGAAATTTGGGTGCATTTTTAAAATTTTACATTACGTTTTGCCTACACATATGTCCCGTAATCGTGCCAATGTGCGCACCTAACGCGATAATCCTATCATTCTTATAAGTGTGTCAAACAATGAAATATACTTGTAAAAATCACCAAATTTACGAACAATCCAGAAGTACGGCCAATTTAACGTAGAAGGGAGAGAGATACGACAAAATGTCACAGGACCAAAGTTGTAGATCACTCCGAATTGAAGGGACATTGTGCCAACCGTTTTGTGATACGACTTACCGTTTAGCCAAAAAATAGCTCAAAAGGAATGTCTGCACAGTCATTAAAATTGCCTTCATATTTCGATATCTTTGGGGGTAAAAAGTGAAAAATTTGAACATCTTGGAATTTTCCCGTCGGTTAGGGAGCAAAAGCTATAATTTCACCAAATTTCAATTGTCTACCTCGTCTGGCAGGTTGTGCCGCCATCTTGATTTGGGGGGATAGGGGATAAAAATGAGGAAATTCCCGAAAATTTTTAAGCCCACAAAACCTATAGGTTATCGTTTTGGATATACTATACGACTGTGTTCTTATGCTGAGCCCAAAATTTGAGCCCCCCCAGCGTGCCCCCTTCAGGGAATTTTGAGAATTTCCGATTTTTCTAGGGATCCTGGGGTCATCAGTTTCCCTCGTACCAAGTTTCAAATTTCTGAGATTTCTGGAAGTGCCTCATTAATTCACGTCTTTTTTCATTTTTAAATATTTATATATACATCGCTCCAGCCCGACTTGCTTTTATATATATAGATGACGGATAAGCATGAGCACGTTGAAAAGTGCAGACTTCCACTTCGAGATTCATATCTCCTAAACGGTTTATGATATTAAGAAACGGTTTGCGCCATCAGACGCCTCATTTATCGCTCTACATGCTTGTTTCTAAACCATATCCTCGTATCTCCCATATTAAGGGGGTAAATTGAGTTCAAATTTTGAATAGGGTGAAATTTGGGTGCATTTTTAACATTTTACATTACGTTTTGCCTACGTATGTATAAGCTAGAATCATGAAATTTGGTACACATATGTCCCGTAATCGTGCCAATGTGCGCACCTAACGCGATAATCCTATCATTCTTATAAGTGTGTCAAACAATGAAATATACATGTAAGAATCACCAAATTTACGAACAATCCAGAAATACGGCCAAATTTAACGTATAAGGGAGAGAGATACGACAAAATGTCACAGGACCAAAGTTGTAGATCACTCCGAATTGAAGCGACATTGTGCCATCCGTTTTGTGATACGACTTACCGTTTAGCCAAAAAATAGCTCAAAAGGAATGTCTGCACAGTCATTAAAATTGCCTATATATTTCGATATCTTAGGGGGGTAAAAAGTGAAAAATTTGAACATCTTGGAATTTTCCCGTCGGTTAGGGACCAAACGCTATAATTTCACCAAATATCAATTGTCTACTTCGTCTGGCAGGTTGTGCCGCCATTTTGATTTGGGGGGATAGGGGATAAAAATGAGGAAATTCTCGAAAATTTTTAAGCCCACGAAACCTATAGGTTATCGTTTTGGATATACTATACGACTGTGTTCTTATGCTGAGCCCAAAATTTGAGCCCCCCCAGCGTGCCCCCTTCAGGGAATTTTGAGAATTTCCGATTTTTCTAGGGATCCTGGGGTCATCAGTTTCCTCCGTACCAAGTTTCAAATTTCTGAGATTTATGGAAGTGCCTCATTAATTCACGTCTTTTTTCATTTTTAAATATTTATATATACATCGCTCCAGCCCGACTTGCTTTTATATATATAGATGACAGATAAGCATGAGCACGTTGAAAAGTGCAGACTTCCACTTCGAGATTCATATCTCCTAAACGGTTTATGATATTAAGAAACGGTTTGCGCCATCAGACGCCTCATTTATCGCTCTACATGTTTGTTTCTAAACCATTTAATAGTATCTCCCATATTAAGGGGGTAAATTGAGATCAAATCTTGAATAGGGTGAAATTTGGGTGCATTTTTATCATTTTACATTACTTTTTGCCTACTTATGTATAAGCTAGAATCATGAAATTTGGTACACATATGTCCCTTAATCGTGCAAATGTGCGCACACAACGTGATGATCCTATCATTCTTATAAGTGTGTCAAACAATGAAATATACTTGTAAAAATCACCAAATTTACGAACAATCCAGAAATACGGCCAAATTTAACGTATAAGGGAGAGAGATACGACAAAATGTCACAGGACCAAAGTTGTAGATCACTCCGAATTGAAGGGACATTGTGCCATCCGTTTTGTGATACGACTTACCGTTTAGCCAAAAAATAGCTCAAAATGAATGTCTGCACAGTCATTAAAATTGCCTATATATTTCGATATCTTAGGGGGGTAAAAAGTGAAAAATTTGAACATCTTGGAATTTTCCCGTCGGTTAGGGACCAAAAGCTATAATTTCACCAAATTTCAATTGTCTACTTCGTCCGGCAGGTTGTGCCGCCATTTTGATTTGGGGGGATAGGGGATAAAAATGAGGAAATTCTCGAAAATTTTTAAGCCCACGAAACCTATAGGTTATCGTTTTGGATATACTATACGACTGTGTTCTTATGCTGAGCCCAAAATTTGAGCCCCCCCAGCGTGCCCCCTTCAGGTAATTTTGAGAATTTCCGATTTTTCTAGGGATCCTGGGGTCATCAGTTTCCTCCGTACAAAGTTTCAAATTTCTGAGATTTCTGGAAGTGCCTCATTAATTCACGTCTTTTTTCATTTTTAAATATTTATATATACATCGCTCCAGCCCGACTTGCTTTTATATATATAGACTAGCAAATGTACCCGTGCTTCGCTACGGTATTCTACATTGTATACGGATATCGACGTAAATACTGTGCGTGCAGCAAATGAGATTGTTCTAAAATTGCATGTCTCTTGGCCTTATCCGAGAAATAGCATGGGGAGGTCCACATACGTTGTTTCCAATGTAAAGTGAGGGTTGCGGAGTTGTGATGATAACGCCAGGCTCACTTGCCTACTGCCATTCACAATCGAGTTGGCAAGTTTACATTATAATTGCAGGCCCCAATGCCTACTGCGCGGTCACAATCGATTTGGGGAGTTTTAGTTACAATGGCAGACCCATTTCCTACTTTCAGACAGGTTACAGTTGAGGAGTTTTTATTATAATACCAGGCAACTTCCCTACCACCAGTCAAAATAGAGTTGTGCAGTTATCATTATAATGACAGTCCCTTTTTACTGCTGCTAGCCAGCTTACTGCCAGTCACACAGAATTAGTGAGTTTCCATAAAAATAGCATACCACTATGCCTAATGCTAGTCAAATTTTAGATTGGAACATTTGTTTAAATGGCGGGCACCCTGGCCTAGAGCCAAACACAATAGAGTAGGGGACTTTCGAACAAAACTGCATGATCCCTTGCCTTCTGCAAGACAAATCGAAAAGTGAATTATTCATTAAAATGGTAGGCCCTCCTTACTAATGCCAGTTACACAGGAGTTGGAGAAGGACCCCATTCCTACTGCCAGCAGTCAAAGTCGGTGTAGGGAGTACTGCTTACAATAGCAGACACATCCTTTCTCGATCGCTACAAATCGACATCAATGAATATATACAGATGGACATACGAAAGTATATGAATGTTTACAATATTGCAGACCTTCATTTACAGATTAACTGCTGCTAAACGGTACGTCATATCGACAAAGGATTGTACCGTAAGGCGCAGTATTTAGCGATCTAAATGGCTGGTCCTATGATATTTTCTCGCATCTAATCTATTCATGGGTCAGATTGAATCAGAAACGTTGAATAGGTTGAAATTTGTGTAAGATTATCTTACATTGCATTACTTTTCGGATAATTATGTGACATAGCATTTGGCTCACATATGGGTACTGGGTGAACCAATGTTCGTGTAGAGTTTTATCACACTATCTTTCCTGTAAGTGATTGAAATGATGCACATGAGAAGAAAAGGTTTAGAAATTAATTTCCATTAAGGCAGGTAGATTTCCATTAAGTTTGGTTGTGTGTATTTTGAGGGAGTGCAAAATCACGGTTTCGGTTTCGTATAAATCCCCAATTAGTTCAGGGATTTAGAAACAATATTTGCCCTAAAACCTCCCCAAAGGATAGGTGGATTCTAAATGTGAAGTTTGGTGGAAATATATCCAGTAGTTTTCAAGTTAGAGAAAGACAAACAGACCAAACAAACAAACAAACAAAGAAACAAACAAACAAATTAACTAACTAACAGACACCAAGGAAACCTACCCTTGGACAGATGGATGCTATATATAAAATTTGGTTCAAATATCTTGTTAGTTTTCAAGTTGTAAGAAGTACGCTTTACACGTACCCGCTCTTGCGTTAAGTCCGCTGGGATTTGTACCGAAAAACGGCCCGTTAATGATATCTCCCTTACTAAATCCTGTTATCGAAATGATGCACATGAGACAAAAGGTTTAGAAATTAATTTTCATTAAGGCAGGTTGATTTTCATTAAGTTCGTTTGTGTATAATTTGAGGGAGTGCAAAATCACGGTTTCGGTTTCGTAAAAATCCCCACTCAGTTCAGGGATTTAGAAACGATATTTGCGCTAAAACCTATCCAAGGAGAGGTGGATTCTAAATATGAAGTTTGGTGGAAATATATATTTAGTAGTTTTCAAGTTATAGAAGGACAGACAAACAGACAAACAGACACCAAAACTAAAAATGATGCAGATGGTCATTATTACACCTGAAACGGATAACTGTACGGAAATTTCGCCAAAATAATCAATGTACGGACACACAGTCGTTACGATTTTATTTTTTGCGCTAAAACCTACCCAAGGACAGGTGGATTCTAAATATGAAGTTCGGTGGAAATATATCCAGTAGTTTTCAAGTTATAGAAGGACAAACAGACAAACAGACAAACAAACAGACACCCAAACAGACACCAAAGCTAAAAATGATGCAGGTGGTCATTATTACACCTGAAACGGATACCTGTACGGAAATTTCGCCAAAATAATCAATGTACAGACACACGGTCGTTACGATTTTATTTATATAGATGACGGATAAGCATGAGCACGTTGAAAAGTGCAGACTTCCACTTCGAGATTCATATCTCCTATACGGTTTATGATATTAAGAAACGGATTCCGCCATCAGACGCCTCATTTATCGCTCTACATGTTTGTTCCTAAACCATATCCTCGTATCTCCCATATTAAGGGAGTAAATTGAGTTCACATTTTGAATAGGGTGAAATTTGGGTGCATTTTTAACATTTTACATTACGTTTTGCCTACTTATGTATAAGCTTGAATCATAAAATTTGGTACACATATGTCCCTTAATCGTGCCAATGTGCGCACCTAACGCGATGATCCTATCATTCTTATAAGTGTGTCAAACAATGAAATATACTTGTAAAAATCACCAAATTTACGAACAATCCAGAAATACGGCTAAATTTAACGTAGAAGGGAGAGAGATACGACAAAATGTCACAGGACCAAAGTTGTAGATCACTCCGAATTGAAGGGACATTGTGCCATCCGTTTTGTGATACGACTTACCGTTTAGCCAAAAAATAGCTCAAAAGGAATGTCTGCACAGTCATTAAAATTGCCTTCATATTTCGATATCTTTGGGGGTAAAAAGTGAAAAATTTGAACATCTTGGGATTTTCCCGTCGGTTAGGGACCAAAAGCTAAAATTTCACCAAATTTCAATTGTCTACCTCGTCTGGCAGGTTGTGCCGCCATCTTGATTTGGGGGGATAGGGGATAAAAATGAGGAAATTCCCGAAAATTTTTAAGCCCACGAAACCTATAGGTTATCGTTTTGGATATACTATACGACTGTGTTCTTATGCTGAGCCCAAAATTTGAGCCCCCCCAGCGTGCCCCCTTCAGGGAATTTTGAGAATTTCCGATTTTTCTAGGGATCCTGGGGTCATCAGTTTCCCTCGTACCAAGTTTCAAATTTCTGAGATTTCTGGAAGTGCCTCATTAATTCACGTCTTTTT
The DNA here is from genome assembly GCF_040414725.1 of Anabrus simplex. Taxonomy (NCBI): domain Eukaryota; kingdom Metazoa; phylum Arthropoda; class Insecta; order Orthoptera; family Tettigoniidae; genus Anabrus; species Anabrus simplex. Next base: position 240,831,947 of record NC_090270.1, read on the forward strand.
TCATTTTTAAATATTTATATATACATCGCTCCAGCCCGACTTGCTTTTATATATATAGATGACGGATAAACATGAGCACGTTGAAAAGTGCAGACTTCCACTTCGAGATTCATATCTCCTAAACGGTTTATGATATTAAGAAACGGTTTGCGCCATCAGACGCCTCATTTATCGCTCTACATGTTTGTTTCTAAACCATATCCTCGTATCTCCCATATTAAGGGGGTAAATTGAGTTCAAATTTTGAATAGGGTGAAATTTGGGTGCATTTTTAAAATTTTACATTACGTTTTGCCTACACATATGTCCCGTAATCGTGCCAATGTGCGCACCTAACGCGATAATCCTATCATTCTTATAAGTGTGTCAAACAATGAAATATACTTGTAAAAATCACCAAATTTACGAACAATCCAGAAGTACGGCCAATTTAACGTAGAAGGGAGAGAGATACGACAAAATGTCACAGGACCAAAGTTGTAGATCACTCCGAATTGAAGGGACATTGTGCCAACCGTTTTGTGATACGACTTACCGTTTAGCCAAAAAATAGCTCAAAAGGAATGTCTGCACAGTCATTAAAATTGCCTTCATATTTCGATATCTTTGGGGGTAAAAAGTGAAAAATTTGAACATCTTGGAATTTTCCCGTCGGTTAGGGAGCAAAAGCTATAATTTCACCAAATTTCAATTGTCTACCTCGTCTGGCAGGTTGTGCCGCCATCTTGATTTGGGGGGATAGGGGATAAAAATGAGGAAATTCCCGAAAATTTTTAAGCCCACAAAACCTATAGGTTATCGTTTTGGATATACTATACGACTGTGTTCTTATGCTGAGCCCAAAATTTGAGCCCCCCCAGCGTGCCCCCTTCAGGGAATTTTGAGAATTTCCGATTTTTCTAGGGATCCTGGGGTCATCAGTTTCCCTCGTACCAAGTTTCAAATTTCTGAGATTTCTGGAAGTGCCTCATTAATTCACGTCTTTTTTCATTTTTAAATATTTATATATACATCGCTCCAGCCCGACTTGCTTTTATATATATAGATGACGGATAAGCATGAGCACGTTGAAAAGTGCAGACTTCCACTTCGAGATTCATATCTCCTAAACGGTTTATGATATTAAGAAACGGTTTGCGCCATCAGACGCCTCATTTATCGCTCTACATGCTTGTTTCTAAACCATATCCTCGTATCTCCCATATTAAGGGGGTAAATTGAGTTCAAATTTTGAATAGGGTGAAATTTGGGTGCATTTTTAACATTTTACATTACGTTTTGCCTACTTATGTATAAGCTAGAATCATGAAATTTGGTACACATATGTCCCGTAATCGTGCCAATGTGCGCACCTAACGCGATAATCCTATCATTCTTATAAGTGTGTCAAACAATGAAATATACATGTAAGAATCACCAAATTTACGAACAATCCAGAAATACGGCCAAATTTAACGTATAAGGGAGAGAGATACGACAAAATGTCACAGGACCAAAGTTGTAGATCACTCCGAATTGAAGCGACATTGTGCCATCCGTTTTGTGATACGACTTACCGTTTAGCCAAAAAATAGCTCAAAAGGAATGTCTGCACAGTCATTAATATTGCCTTCATATTTCGATATCTTTGGGGGTAAAAAGTGAAAAATTTGAACATCTTGGGATTTTCCCGTCGGTTAGGGACCAAAAGCTATAATTTCACCAAATTTCAATTGTCTACCTCGTCTGGCAGGTTGTGCCGCCATCTTGATTTGGGGGGATAGGGGATAAAAATGAGGAAATTCCCGAAAATTTTTAAGCCCACGAAACCTATAGGTTATCGTTTTGGATATACTATACGACTGTGTTCTTATGCTGAGCCCAAAATTTGAGCCCCCCCAGCGTGCCCCCTTCAGGGAATTTTGAGAATTTCCGATTTTTCTAGGGATCCTGGGGTCATCAGTTTCCCTCGTACCAAGTTTCAAATTTCTGAGATTTCTGGAAGTGCCTCATTAATTCACGTCTTTTTTCATTTTTAAATATTTATATATACATCGCTCCAGCCCGACTTGCTTTTATATATATAGATGACAGATAAGCATGAGCACGTTGAAAAGTGCAGACTTCCACTTCGAGATTCATATCTCCTAAACGGTTTATGATATTAAGAAACGGTTTGCGCCATCAGACGCCTCATTTATCGCTCTACATGTTTGTTTCTAAACCATTTAATAGTATCTCCCATATTAAGGGGGTAAATTGAGATCAAATCTTGAATAGGGTGAAATTTGGGTGCATTTTTATCATTTTACATTACTTTTTGCCTACTTATGTATAAGCTAGAATCATGAAATTTGGTACACATATGTCCCTTAATCGTGCAAATGTGCGCACACAACGTGATGATCCTATCATTCTTATAAGTGTGTCAAACAATGAAATATACTTGTAAAAATCACCAAATTTACGAACAATCCAGAAATACGGCCAAATTTAACGTATAAGGGAGAGAGATACGACAAAATGTCACAGGACCAAAGTTGTAGATCACTCCGAATTGAAGGGACATTGTGCCATCCGTTTTGTGATACGACTTACCGTTTAGCCAAAAAATAGCTCAAAAGGAATGTCTGCACAGTCATTAAAATTGCCTATATATTTCGATATCTTAGGGGGGTAAAAAGTGAAAAATTTGAACATCTTGGAATTTTCCCGTCGGTTAGGGACCAAACGCTATAATTTCACCAAATATCAATTGTCTACTTCGTCTGGCAGGTTGTGCCGCCATTTTGATTTGGGGGGATAGGGGATAAAAATGAGGAAATTCTCGAAAATTTTTAAGCCCACGAAACCTATAGGTTATCGTTTTGGATATACTATACGACTGTGTTCTTATGCTGAGCCCAAAATTTGAGCCCCCCCAGCGTGCCCCCTTCAGGGAATTTTGAGAATTTCCGATTTTTCTAGGGATCCTGGGGTCATCAGTTTCCTCCGTACAAAGTTTCAAATTTCTGAGATTTCTGGAAGTGCCTCATTAATTCACGTCTTTTTTCATTTTTAAATATTTATATATACATCGCTCCAGCCCGACTTGCTTTTATATATATAGACAAGGAAATCTTTTAAATCCTCGGTTAAAAGGTATGTTTTAACGTTTCGAAGGAAAATCCAAAATACTTAACCGATTTTTTTGAGTTTCGTACCATAAAACACAAAATATTAGACTATCGATTTCGTGTAATACAATAAACCTTTCCTGCCTTATCTTCACCCAAAAATTATGTTTAATAAAAAAATCATCAATTTTCAAAATGTCATAAAATTTCCGAAAATTTGTATCACCAAGTTGAAGAATTTCACTCATAGAATGTTGTGAACTAGGATCTTCTAATTATCAAAAACAGAAAGGGAGCTAGACATAATTTTTGTCAAAATTTTAAAAATAATTAATCATCCTTGTTAAAATGCTTATAATATTAATAATAACAATAATGATTTTCACAATATTAACAAAGTACTAGTTTACAACATTCCCACATTCATTTCCTTTAATTTAATCTATCATTGAGTTTTCTATGTGAATTTTAAGTATATTTAAATTTATTTGAAATGTGGGGAGGTGTGCAAAAAATTACATTCAAGAAAAACAGCACTGAAGTTTTAGAACTAAGTTGTGAACTTAACCCACTTACTTGGGCACCCTACCAATGGAATAAATGTCTTTGAAATATACTAGAATTGACATACGTTGGTCAGAACTATGAACTATATACTCAGGAGGCATGTCACATCAATGAGGTAAATTTCAATAAGAAAATCTTACGAAATGTTTACATGTAAGCAGGGCACTGCAGCCACGCCCCTTTTCACGCGTGCACGAGGCTATATAAATCTTATTTTCGGATACTTACAGTTGGAATATATGTATGAATTATATCTCGTTTTGAAGTAGATACTTCAAGCTTTCATTTCCAGTGAAAAAATGAAAATGGCATTTTTGGGTGAAAAAGGCGATTTCGAACGTTTATACATACCAAGTAATCTATCGCCTTGAATTCATAACTGCTCCAGTGCGAAGCCCTCGGCGGGTACCTAGTGTTCTAATATATTAATACCAAATTTATAAACATTGTCAGTGACTTCCCACAAAGGTGGCCATGGTTCGAATTAATGTCACTGTACGTCCTATTTGAATTTATTTCTACAGTGCCGTACATCTTGGACACGAAGGCCTTCCATTAAAAGAGGTCATAGCACTCAACTCATAGCATCCATCATTGCCAAGTTCCACAAGAGCCCGGCCACCACTAGCTCCAAGTCAATAGTTCCGCGTCAGGTCATTTATGACCTGCTGCGATGTTTTCTCGCTTGTGGGTTTCAGTCGAGCTTCTTCCTCAGATTAAGGCCATGTACTTATCTGAAAGTAAATATATCCGATTCATTGCCAATTGTGTTCTTTAATCTGCTTATCTGATTGCTATTGTTTTGTTAACTCCCCAACAATTCTTCATTTGAGATGACCTCAACTCAATATTTTCGTAAAATCGTTTTCCGACTGAAGGTGATAAATGTATGCAAACTTCTGGTTATATTTCCTGTGACTTTCCGTGTTTCAAACCAGCCGAAAAGTTCAGATATCTCTTTTGATCGTAAGATATGAAATCGGGTCTTCAGTTAGGCTATATTCTCCTCATTTTCCAACTTGGGCGTAAAAGGCAAATGTTCTTGGCTTCCTCAAATCAGGCTTCTTCTCATTTGCTTCTTCATTGCAAGTCATGGTACTCCCCAGGAAACGAAACCTCTCTACCTTTCCTATTTCTTCTGCAAGACAGTGAAACACGTACTTTATGTTTTCGATGATTTATGTTTTGTTGGCGTTTACCAACATACTTAGATCCCTTACTCTTTCCTTTAGACCCTTTATGTTGCTGACCATGTTCTTAAATGAATGGAATTCTTCTGGTCCCTATATCTTTTCGAATGTTTTAAACATTGAAACCATGTCATTCTTGTCGGTTGCTACTCAGAATAACTCTGCGGTTGATTTCGGTGTCCAGGTTCTAATAATTCTTAACCAACAAATTCTCCTTTTCCCTGAAATTTTATTTCCTGATATCTCCCCTTTTAGAATGTAATTCAGCAGCCGTTGTCTGATTCTGATCTTCATGGGTAATGAGGTATTAAAGAAATATCATCTGCCAAACGTCAATCCTCGAATCCCTCCGTCATGTCCTGTTGAAATATTCGTTGGGTGTAACCCTCCTCATAACCGCATCCAGTGTTATTTGAAAGAGCAGTGGTGGTAGGTGACTTCATTTAGTACTTCCGTGTGGTTGAAGCTGATTGTACTTAAAACAAGCGGTCCCATTTTTCTGATCATGATATCAACAGTCTCGTAAAATAGGAGGTCCCATCGCTCTGATCAGGATATCGTCGCTGCCGGGACAAAACCTCCTATGTGGAATATTTTAGCTTAGAAATTAGGCTGGTAAGGTTTTGCCATCTAAGGTGCAATATTGTGTGAATATTGTCAAGGCATTCTCGCTCTTCATAATGTATGTGCTGCGGATCAGTGTATCTCCAACAATATTATCACATAGGAGGTTTTGTCCCGGCAACGACGAAATACTTCATAATGTTCGACTGTCCTCATCAGTCCAATCGAATCTAGTCCTGTCCGATCCCGTAAGTTCCTCAGCCAAGTGAGCTTCCTTCGACCGTGATCTCTACGTTCATCAATTTTACACTGCATGATCAATTTCAGTACGATGTGTTTTTCATTCCTCATTATATGCCTCTTTTCTTAATTGTACACACCAATATTCGTTCCCTCTTCATACGCCTGAGTACGACCGTATTGAAGACGGGCTCAGTCCACGAGATCCATAACATCCTTCAGAAAACCAACATCTCGAAAGCATTTATTCTCCTAATGGTGTTACATTTCAGGATCCATGATTCAGCGCCGTACAGAAGCACTGAATATACAGAGGTGTGAGAATGATTAGACTCAAAAGAACTGTTATAAACTACAAAAGCTCAGAAAACCCTCAGTTGTATTTTTAGTTCGCACCATACAACTTCCTGCCTTTTAGTCAAATATTCATTCGACTAAGTAAGATTTTTGAAATAAAGTGTTACTCGTAATGTTTAAATATTACTTTTAGATCAGTTCTTTCTATTTGGTCAATTAACACTCCTTTAATGTCAGTTTCCAAGAGTTTTATTAGTACAGTAAATAGCACAATGCACAGTGAATTATATCGATATTCAAGTAAAACAAAATATCGCAGAACTAATACACGTGCTCCGATTTTATTTACTTACACTCAAAAGAGAGGTTAAAATCATCAATAATGGACTTGTATATTGATATACGAGCCCAAATTAGGTGCAGAGGCATGACTGATGTAATTTAATGAAAATAAAACTTGTTATCTATTATTTACTTTAAACAGACAAGAATTCCACTGCAAAACAAACATATTTGTACGGTTATTTGTACGTCCAGGGAGTAAAAAGTAATGTGGTAACGGAAATAATAGAGACTGGTGTTGAGAATAATTATTTTCACGCCTCTGTATATATTATAGCATCTGAAGAAGTTGTGACTTGTCTCCCAGCTGAGGCTTCTGTCACACAGTAGATTTCTCAGTTTCAGAAAGCTAGCACGAGCCGTTTCTATTCGTACACGGGTCTCTAAATCCAGGTTCAAGTCCTCAATAATCAATTTGCCAAGCTACTTGAACTTCCGCACATATTTATAAGAATGTGCGTGTTACGATTTCTATTAATGGCCATCATTTTTTTCTTGTCGGTATTAAATGATATCATTAATCATGTAAAATCACAAACTAGCTTGCTAGTTATCAAATTTATATACATCTTTCTAGTATTGATTTATAATGTATGCAGGTGACATGCTTTTGCTTGCAAGAGGCCACGCTATCGCTCAATACAGTAAGCACTCGACAACCTCCAGAAATGGGCAGATTGTAACTCGCTTAGCATTCACAATACCAAAACAAAGGTAAGGAAATTCAAAACGGGAAGGGGGGGGGGGAATTAGAACAACGGATGTGTTCACCTGTAACTGCACACGATTGGAAATAGTACGATGGTTTAAATACTTTGGAATCACGCTCCAAACTACATGCTCAAGCTTCACGCTGCACATAAACGATGAAACTGCAGCAGCAATCAAATCCATGTATGGAATATCAAAGCTCCTGCTTCTATCAATAGATACCGCAATGGCTCTATTCAAACTTTAAATTGCATTAGCAGTAACGTACGGCGTCACTTAATATGGCTAAAATTGACTGATCCTAACTTGAGAAAATCGGAAAATATAAAAGCCAGATTTCTGAAACGAATATACATAAATCCGTTTCTCGTATGCAATGGCTAATGAACAATTTAATTTTGGAGTGCATTGCGTCTACATTTAGACTCCCGGATACTGTTGCATCGATTGAGGTACTAGAAGAAAGACGACAGAAGAGCACAACAAACACCAGCAGAGTTCTTCAACACGGAAGTGTCTGGAGAGGGCCTAACTACAAATTACGTCAGATATACACGCGCTTTGGCATCCAGCGGTTCCATGGGAGGATATGTTTGACGAGTGGATTTCACATCCCAATTGATGACTGTGTTTGCCTACTCTGTGACACGCCCTGTTTTCTTTATAATTTACTGACCATTTCCTGCAGAACACAATCTCTCAGTGTATTCGCTAAAGACTAGTGAAAGAATTGTGAATGATGTTCATGATCCGCTATATATCTATGTATATTACATGTAATTTTTGAGTAGATTTCATATTGAATTATATATGAGCATTGTGCTTAATAAATATTAAATAATATTTAATTTTTAAGCTAAATTGTGCAGTTTTCTTAAGAGTTAAATAATTACCTATTTAAAACTCTACAAGCAGTAACAGTTTCCATGTTCACGGAAATGTTTCCAGCTACGACACTGTACTAATAAATAACTTGGCAAGTTGTGAGGAACACGGTTAAGCTCTTAGATCAGGACCAGCATCATCTTCTGCACCACAGAAGGAGAGGGACGGAGGGAGGGCGGTTATACCAGCTGTTGACACCCACAGTCACAGCGATGATCGATAACATGATGGATGTTGGAAGCTAAAGCACTGATGACTCGGTTAACATGCGAGATATTGAAAAGTAACGTAAGTGAAGTGGAAACTCGTTTGTACATCATATTAGAATCTTTTTGAAGTTAATGAGGCTTACACTAATAGCGGCAGAGTTCTTGCGCTTTGGGGAAAAGTATATTTATCATATGTTGCTGAAGTAATGTACATTAATCCCAAAAGAGCAAATATACGAATGAAAATAAAACTCACATTGCCGGCATCTTGAGCAGTTACTATTGTATGAAGAGTCGGGCTCAGAACCTCAAAGAGTAGAGTATTGATCCTCTGAGCTCATGTTGGCGGGTTTCGATCGCTTCTCAGTGGGAGATATCGAAAGGTGCTCAAATAAGTCGTATCATAACGGTAGATTTTCTGGCACGTCTCCTTGACTGTCCCTCTTTTCATATTCTTTGTTAATATTCTATGTGCTTAATGTGTGCACTCTTTTGCAATTGGGGCTAAGGTCTGTAAAAGGCGGCGTTCAAATTAAATAAATAAATAAATAAATAAATAAATAAATAAATAAATAAATAAATAAATAAATAAATAAATAAATAAATAAATAAATAAATAAATAAATCTTGAAACTCAAGGCATTTTTCTTCAACACCTAGGTTATTAAGAGCTTTATTCATACTTATCTCTATTTTGCTGATATGGAAAAGGGGCTGCCTGGCCGAGGCGGTAAAGGCGTGCTCGGTTCGCCCGGAAGGACTTGGGTTCGAATCTCCGTCAGGAAGTCGTAAAATTTACAAAACGAGATTTCCACTTCCGGAGGTGCATTTGGCCCTGAAGTTCACTCAGCCTACACCAAAAATGAGTACCAGGTTAATTCCTGGGGGTAAAGGCGGCCGGGCGTAGAGCTAACCACTCCATCCTATCAGGTGCCTACGTTAACAATGGTGTAAGCCTTTACCTTCCACTTTGCTTTGCTGATATGGAAACCGAGTGAGTTAGCCGTGTGATTAAGGGCACGCAGGTGAGCTTTCATTCGGGAGATGGTGGTTTCAAGCCCCACTATCGGCAATCCTGAAGATTGTTTACGTTAGTTTCTCATTTTTACACTAGACAAATGCTGAGGCTGCACCCTAATTAAGGCCATGACCGCTTCCTTCCAATTCCTATCCCCTTTCCATTTTTGTCATCGTCGCCATAAGACCCAGTGTGACGTAAAGCCAATTGTAAAAGAAATGAAAAAGAAAACTGGTATGATACAATGCTAAGAGCCTTACAATAAAAGGAAAAAGGATGCGTTAACCAATATACTTCAATGTCTACAATGAATACAAATAATGCACAGATAATACGTATTTTTTCTTTTACGTATTTTCTTTACTTTCTTTTTCGTCCATACAAAGGTTGCCAAGGTACATTCGAAGGACATTCTGTACTTATACATTTTAAACTGTGAAAATTAAATAACAGTTCCATCAAGTGATATATCAAGTAGGGTATAGAGAGGTATGTTCCTGATACAGGGAAATTCGTGGTAAATCCTTGAAGGAGTGTCATGTGTCCGCTAGAGCGCGATGAAGGCTAATGCAAGTAGCTAGATACATCTGTTCAAAACTTAGGGAACTATTAGTAAAGTTGAAATGCTTAGTCTGCAATAGGGAAGTTCATGATACTTTTCCAAGGATTTATCATGAATTTACCCCCCTTTACCCTATCTCATTACAGAAAATATAAAAGTTTTTATATCATTATGATAAGAGAACTTTTGCCGGTCTAGAATAACGGCGAAGAGGATTCATCGCACTGATCATGCGTCACCTCTCAGTATGCAGCCCTTTGGGCTGAAGAGCGGTCACGTTTTACGCGAAAGCCCATCAGGACTGTAGTACCATGGAAAGAGATCTTTTGAGAATGGGGAGGACAATAGCAGGCACAAAGGAGTTACCTAGGGACTCTGACTCCTACCACCAAATCTATCTATTGAATAGACGTTAGGTGACATTTTTCTAAACAGTAGGAGATGGTGGGTTCGTAGATTCTTTACCGATCTCCACGGACCACTTCTGGCTGATAGTCATGGTTTTCAGTCTTTGTAGCGGGGGGATGTTTGACCATGAGTAATAGCAAGTGGTATGTCAATTCTTCGACCTAAATGAGGATATCATATAAATTGTACAATAAAATAACCATATAAATGACATCTTTAGACTAAGTAATATTAGAAGTGCCTTTTGCTTACACTTAATAACAAGGACAACAGAGAGGCATGTGATGTGATATGATCGCTGAGACAGACCCGAACAAACGCCAGTTATTAAGAACAATGCAAGATTTTTTTCACATTTGGGAATAGGTTTGAATTTATGTCTATCCAGCACTTGACCATTCCTACTTCTTGAAATCGATCATTCAGTGCAGATGACGGTTTCATATCACTTATTTACAACTGCAGAGGGCCTTCATCGAGATAGAAGCTGTTTACCGGGGTGTATCCATAAAGACCTAACGTTGACTTTCGCTTCTTAGAAGTGATCCACGGTAGTGATAGCTGGACGTGTTAAATTATGTTTAAAAGTATACATTTGAACACATGGTACTGGGGCATAAAAATCGTATAATTAAAAAATGAACTTACAGGTACATAATGATGTGTTTTGTCCAGGGTGCGATCTTAGGAGTGTCACGGTTGCAAGTGGCCCACGGGTCACGAACTGAATAGACCAGTAATGTATTTACGTAATTACGTAATGTATTTACATGTGTTGTTGTTGTGGTCGTCAGTCTACAGACTAGTTTGATGTAGCCACCCAAAGCACCCTATCTCGTGGTCACATTTCCATTTCTACATAACTACTGCATCCTACATCCGCATAATATTCATAACTGGTCACATTTCGCCAAAACATTCTCCGCCGACCAATTCTATTCAGTATCTCTTCATTTGTCACTCGATCTACCCATCTCACAGTCATTATTCTAAAATCACATTGCAAAAGCTTATATTCTCTTTCCTTCTGTGTTAGTTATCACTTCCAAACATCAGCGCCCATATGACAGTTTATAAGGGGGGGGGGGGAGACCTGGGGTAAATAGTATTTTTTAATATTTTGGAAGATAAATGACGACTTGTATTCTGTGGTAGAATAACCCACGGTGTTCCCTGCGTTGGTGGGGAACGGTACTACCGCTTCTACGTAATACTGATTTTTAAATAATTTCCTTTAAAGGGAAACACCTGACTAGACTAGATTTTTGCCTTTCCCTGAGAGCTGAGTGGGGGGGGGGGGGCGGCCCCACCTTGCCCCAGGGTATGGGCACCCTTGCTTCCATACAATGCCACATTCCAGACGAATGACTTCAAAAAGCGCCTCTCTAATTTCTATATCAATGTTCGAAGTGAGGAAATTTCTTTTCTTAAGAAAGACCTTCCTTGTTAATGCTAGTCTGCGTTTTATGTCCTCTTTACTCTTTCCATAGGGGCTGCCTGGCCGAGGCGGTAAAGGCGTGCTCGGTTCACCCGAAGAGATTTGGGTTCGATTCCCAGTCATGAAGTCGAAATTTTAAGAAACGATATTTCCAGTTCCGGAGGTGCATATGGTCCTGAGGTTCACTCAGCCTACACCAAAAATGAGTACCAAAGGCGGCCGGGCGTAGACCTAACCACCCCACCCCATAAAGTGCCGAGGTTACGGATAGTGGAAGCCTTTACCTTCCACCGCTCCAACGGCCTTCTTGGCCTGTACGGAGATGACTTTGCTTTGCTTTACTCTTTCCATCATTTATCTACCCAAGTAACAATATCCATCTCCATCCTTTAACACTTCATTTCCTAATGTAATATTTATTGCATCACCCGCCTTCTTTCAACTACATTACTTTTGTTTTGGATTTATTTATTTTCATCTTGTACTTATTCTCCATGTCTGTGGTCATACCATTTATACGTATATTACTTGTAAAATCTTGCTCCTACGTACATGGTTATGATATACCTTGTTTCCGTACCTTCGTTAGTTTATTTATTCTAAACAGTAAGAGCTCTCAATTTATGAAGTTTCACTGCATGATGTATCTGAAGTGGGCCTAATCGTCTTCCGACAACAATCAGGATTCCTTCAATCGATCTTCATTTGTTCATAAATTATGTATTGCTACTTTCTTAATATCTCGATAATTTTCCGTAACAGGACGTTTTGACGCTAATACTTTACTTATACTTTCAGGAAAATGTTTCACCTGACGAAACCTATAAAACGAGTTTCCCTACGAGTTATGAAACACTGAAACTTCCGTGGTTTTTCCTGTTTTACTTATAAGCTCCAATTTCGATCCCGCTCCGGTTTGGGTCCTAGGTGAATTTTGGGAATGAGATTTTTCCAGGGATCTTGGACTTATCGGGTTCCGTGGTGATGTTGATGATTTTGGATGGAAAGTAAACAAGTATTGACCAAGGGGGCCCAGGTATGAAAGGTCAAATTGAGGAGCCTGGCACAAATGGAAACAAAGCGTGACTCAAAGTCAGATTCAACAATGAGTCCGGTGGTCGCCAAACCACGCTCCCAAATTCGTAAGCCACTGTAGTTTTTCCATTTATTCGATTCCTACAATAGGCAATGGATACAGTGGATTAACCACCCACAGGAGGACATTTAAATTTCCTGCAATCGTACAAAACCTCCGCACTGTGAAATACATCGTCACACAGGTTCAAATTCCCGCGTATGTGATGTGTCATGTGCATTTTACTAAATAATGCCATGACTGTATCAGCAACCTGACCTCCATTCGTTCGATTCTAATATACAGGGTGGTAGGAAGCAACGTGAACTGAGTATGTGTGCGTAAGGGGATTGGTCATACAAATAAGTAATTTGAAAAAAATTAATTCGATATCCCGAGCCATTGTTATTTTATTAGCTTTTGAAGTTTGCCAATCAGATAACTTCGCGGGCGACCTGATTGGCTATGTTCAGCAGCTAATAAAATCACAACTGTGCGAGATATCGAATTAAAATGAAATGAAAACCTGTAACCTATTTTTCTGTCATTGACAGGGTCATGGATGGAATGAATGAATCCCCCATCTTGAGGCGAGGATAGGAATTGTGCCGGCTGCCGAGGGCTGTCCCACTCCTCTGAGACAATTATTAATGACTGACAGATGAAATGAAATGATGATGGAGAGTGTTGCTGGAATGAAAGATGACAGGGAAAACCGGAGTACCCGGAGAGAAACCTGTCCCGCCTCCACTTTGTCCAGCATAAATCTCACATGGAGTGACCAGGATTTGAACCATGGAACCCAGCGGCGGGAGGCCGATGCGTTGCCGACTGAGTCACGGAGGCTTAGAGATATCGATTTCTTTTTCAATTTTGCTATCAGGATGACCACCCCTCTAACGCTCAGATACCTGGTTCACATTTTTTCGATCACCCTGTATATGGCTTTTCTATAGTATACAGGTTGCTAAATTTGCAAGTAACTTGAACCGGCTTGACATCCATGCCAAGAAATCAGCGTCAAACACAAACACAGCGTGTGTTCAAGCCGTTGTCAGCGTGGCGCACATGCTACAGCGCGATCCTGTCAATTCCTTCCCGGGTGAAGATTTTAGTGTCTTAGCAGACAAAGTACTAGGAAAAGCGTAAAATTAGGCAGTTTCCTCAATTGTGCTGAATGTTGAAGGGTTAAACGACCCGGGAAGGTTTCAATCCACGCCCTCCGAGCCTACTATGTATCTTGCATCCTACCGATTATTGAATTCGCGTCTCCCGTTTGGTCTACCTCTTCACCCACTAATCTGAATCATATTGACCGCGTGCAGTCATTCTTCTGTGCCATTGTTAGAGCCAGAGTATCTGATTGTCGAAACTTGAGCAGTAATCAGATACTAGACAAGTTAAACCTTCACCCGTTATCTAGTCGCAGGAAAGTAGCCGACCTTAGATTCCTATATAACGCTGTTAATGGTTTATTTCGTTCTCCTGAACCTGCATCTTTCTTTTCCATACATGTTCCAACTCGCAAAACCAGGATTAATACGCCCCTTCATATTCCGTATTCCCGCCTCTCTCTCGTTCAAAGAAGTTTATTTATCCGCATACCAACCCTCCTTAACTCTTTATCTTCTGACAGGAACTTGGACGTTTTTTCTTCGTATGCCTCCTTTAATCGATTCTTACTTAACTTAACCTAGTTCATTTTCTTCATATTCCTTTTTTCTCTTCTCATTGCTGTCCTCTCTTTTGTACATAATATAATATTTATTTTTTACTGTGCTATACCATTACTTAAGTGTTATGTCTGTATTTATCTTACTGTGCCTAGCTATAAGTTCTTCTCTTCGTTTTACGTTCAACAATTTTTCTCGTTTCTTTAGCCTTTATTTTTTGTTTTTTGTTATGTTGTGTCTCTAATTATGTTAGTTTTTAATTTTTTCCTCTATATTTATCGTTAGATGTTTTTTCGTCATTATTCTTCCACTTTTCTTTATGCTTGCCTTGTGCTACTCTATTGTAAATATGTATTTCATTGCGGAACTCTGTAATTCGGCTTCTCGCTGTTTTGGTTTCCCAAATAAATAAATAAATAAATAAATAAATTATGAGTCTTATGAAACTAATAAAACGAATTTCGAAAATGACTTCCGAGCAAATGCAGTCCCAGAAAAATAGCCTAAAATCGTTCATTTCTTTACTCGTTCTCTTTTTATTCAAATCGTAGCCAAATTTACTTATTTACATCATTCATTCTGTAATGTGTTCCTTAGTTCAATACCCTCAGGCTTTTTTTTTTTAAATGTCCATACCGAATGTAGCTATAAGGGCTTAAGTGAAACTCCGAATTGACTCACATTAACGCTCGTAGTGGTGCTTAAATGAAACAATGCATTAACTCACATTAGCGCTCGTAGTGGTAGAAAAAGGCAAACTGCTAAGCTAACCTACCGGAGAACGAAGATTAAGAAAAAAATGAAATTCTCATACTTTATTATATTTTATTTACCTAAAATAGGCTATCCCTAGGATGATTTTCAACATTGAGCTGTTTACCTGAAGGGCTATAACTGGATTTTTCTTATATTGGTGATTTCAAGCTTGTCATGAGCCACCGTCGGATTTGGCAACACCGCCTCAAAAAGGCCATTTGTATCGCTCGCAAAGCGAACTAATGGGCTAAGTTCAACAGCTAATAAAATCACAACGGTCCGAGATATCGAATTATTTTTTTCAAATTAGCTATCAATATGAACACCCATCTAACGCTCAGATATCCGGTTCCCATTTTTCCGACAACCTTGTATGTAGCTTTTCTATTTAGATCAAGTAAAACATATATTATAAGTATTCCGAAAATAAGTGAGGATTTCATTGACGAAGAATGCGCTATGAAATATGCATGTAAAATCTGCCACAGCCCTGAAATTTGAGGGCTTACAAGCTCTCACTTCCATTGCCCCGAGCTGTTCGTTATTACTTTGTCATAGTGGGCCGCAAAGCAATGGTTGCGGTTCAGAGAGTTTCGAAGCTCAACAGACCGCCAATGACCATCACAAAATCTCACGAGGTCCATTCACACGGTACAGGAAACCACGGGATGAAATCAATACTGTTCAATATCCCTTAGGGAAGCTCATTCTATCGAAATACCGGCGTAAATGTAATATACAATTTCCTCTCCTATGAATGGGATGTTTCGGTACAGGGAAGCCAAGCACAATATCCTAGCCAGTCAGTTTCCATTACACAAGTGTTCAGATTCGTATCTTGATGACTTCAGAGGCATAGAGGATGGAGTTGACGATAGAGATACCATTCAACTTCTTCTTTTTCTACTATTACTATTACTACTACTACTACTACTACTACCAATATTCTTAAACCTGAAAGATCGTGGGTGCGAACTGTGCCGCACATGTGGATTTGTCCCTGTTTCAGGGCAGGTTGCCCTTTCTGACGCCAACGCTATGTGGAGGGATATAATCAATACTTTTTTGTGTGGTGATTGGTAGTGAGGTGTGTTGTGTCACTATGAAGTGGGGAGTGTTGGGACAAACACAAAACACAGTCCCCGAGCCAGGAGAATTAATCAAACGCGTTTAAAAATCTCCTGACCATTCCACCAAGGAATAAGATAGAAAATAGGATATCAATATCTACCAATGAAGAGAATTCGCACTTCAAATTATATTGAAATATCAGTAATTGAAGACCTCCAAAGAATAACGATATAACGTAGGCCTACAATTTTTACAAAGTGGAATTTCAATGGAAGTAGGATACATCGTCACTCCTTTTTGCTGTAATGCTATTTTGCGTCATACATTACGACTTTAGGCTGTTTTAAATTCCGTAGTCCGAAAATAAAAGTAGATGGGTGGAAGGTTGTGAAAAGGAATTGTCTAAAACAGTGTGGGAATGAGCATACAAGCCTAGCAAGTGGCTGCACTGTTTGTATGACGTAGCTATCAGCTTTCATTCGGGAGATATTGGGTTCGAACCCCACTTTCAGCAGCCATAAAGAAGGTTTCCCATTTTCACACCCGGCAAATATTCATGCTGAACTTTATGGCCACGGTTGCTTCCTTACCACTCCTAGCCCTTTCCTATCCCATCATCACCACATGACCTATCTCTAGAGACCTGCGCCTTCCGCACTTGCGATAACGCAAACATTTAAAAAAATATTCCCTAAAATGCTTGGGATACAGTCACCTATACATAACGCTGTTAATAATTCAAAAATTAGACCGCTTTATTTCGCAAAATAAAACGAAATGAGACAATATGTCAACTTCATATATTTTATATGTATAATAATGTGAATTCACAATATTTGCTTTTTTATAAAGGTTTTTCCACCGCCGGAATAGACTATCGTGAACATCCCAGTCTTAAAAGTTCAACTCGTTCTCCCACTCCATCAAATCGACTCATGTGCGTGCGTCATTCTGCTTAAGAAGCTGGTCGGTAACAGTCTTATTTTCTTACTGTGGTCTGTTACGACTAGTATTATGCCTTTAAAATCCCAAAATATGACTATAAAATGATAAGAAGTAACGCAAATTTTTCAAAAATGCGTAAAATTTTTCAAAAATAACTCCGATTTTCACCAACAAATAAAACGGTACGACGTAAAGTAAGTTGTAAAAAAGAAAATAAATTATTACCTATAAAACTAGGAAAAGCATAATAAAAATTTCAAACAAACAGAAATAAAGGTATTTTTATTATTATAAAAGTATTAATGTGTGTTCCAAATGCATGTTATCTAAATATGTAAGGACTACTTCAGATTTGCAGTGTAATGATTTTATGCAAAAATGATGATACAAAAGTTCTTCCATTGTAAGTTATCAATTATCATACACATTTCGTATCTTATTTATGCAACCTGAAGTTATAACAATGATATATTGTTTGTGATAGCTGAACATATTTGTCAACTTGCTCATGAAATTGGCTCAAGTTTTGTATTTCATGAAATATGTCCCGGAAGTAATTTTTCCCTCTCTCCTGGAAAATGATTGACTTATTGATTACTTCCTTTTTCCAGGGAGATCTTCAATTACTGAAATAATTCCATCACTTTTGCAGAATTATCAGCATATTAGGCTTAAGTTACAGGGATCCGGGTTTGATTTCCTGGCTGGGTCCAAAAGTTTACGTGCGGCTTGATAATTCCTCTGGCTCTGGGAATGGGTATTTGTGCTCGTATCAGTACAAGGTCTACAGTGCCATCTACACAGAACACATCATACTATAAACCGGAACAAAAACGTTTAGTAGTGAATACATCCCTCCTCATAGCTTTTGAAGTCGGGAAGAATATCCTTCCGTAAAACTAGGCCTATTCTACACGAAGTACTACCGACAGTAAGAAATTTGTAGGAAGGCCAGGAAGGATAAGTAATTGTTTATACATATATATATTTATTACTTGTGATTTGATATCCTACTTTCCAGCTCCATGCATAAATGGCTATCGTGCTTGACATTGATCACAGGGGTCCCGGGTTCGTTTCCCGACAGGTGGGGGAATTTTAACCTTCTTTGGTTAATTCCGCTAGAACTGGGGCTGGATGTTTGTGACGTCTTCATCATCATTTCATCACGAAGCGCGGGTTGCCTACGGGAGTCAAATCAAAAGACCTGCATTTGGCGAGCCAAACATGTCCTCGAACACCCCCGGCACTAAAAGCCATACGTAAATTCTACTACTTACCTTTAGAACTTTCGGAGGTGCCGAGGTGCTAGAATGTTTCTGCACCAGTCTTTTACGCACCAGTAAGCTACTGACAGAAGACTCACATGTACCTGAATATACTTCGTGTACATCCGTTTCTTCGTCTAAATTTCTTTAAAAATTTAAATGAAATTCATACTTCAAGAGAGGATGATGGCATTGAGATGCATCCACCCAGCAACATATCTGAATATGAGATAATATATCGAGCTCGCTATTTTAAGCGATTTTTGCTATATAGGTTTTCTGTCGACACCAAATCAGTCATGTGAATGATTTTTTCAGAAGTCCCCCGTACGATTGGCAAGATATGAAATACGGACACCATAGTGAGACACCATAAACAGTGCTACTCAGTCGTTACACCTCCCCAGTATAAAGTTATGTCCTGAGAACAAAGGCATCTGGGCAAAATTTTAAACTCTGTATCTCACATAGCGACGAGTGTACGGAGAATCGAAGCTTACTCCTTTCTCTTGGTCTTTACGGAGATGACTGGGCTCCTCATTGTTGGCGGTCACATCGTAAAAAGTTGTTAGGGATACAACCACCAGATTCTTAAATGAAGGCTCATTTATGCACAATAATGTATTTTCGAGCAAATTGAGTTTAAAGAAAAAATCGTCACCCAAACCTACTTTTTGCAGAATAAATATCTGAAACCCTCGTGGGTTGTAATCCTCATCTTCTACTCTATCTTGCAGATCAAATGCTGCCCTTCTTTCTTTAGATCGAGATTTTTTTTTTTGGCTAATTCTGATGCTGTAATCTCCGCCTTCAAAATTTGCACTTTGTCCAATCCCTTCACACTCTTTACAGTACGGAATGCTAACGGTGTGACTTCCCCTTTCGGAGAACAATCATTGAACGAGAAATGCAACCATGCAAGCTAAGGGCGCCAATCTTTAAGTTGATGACTTAAAGATAAAAATTTATATTCAAGCTTGGACGGACTCTTATCAAAAGGCTAATTAAGGCAGATTGATTAAAGTAAACTAGGAAAATACTATTTATTATATTGAATATAAATGACGACGGTTTAACGAGAACTCAATTTAAAATAGGAAATGAATTTAACAAAAAGTTGAATGACTCTACTTCGCGAAAACTTGCAATATTTTTAACTCGCTTGCTCACCATGTAGTCTTGTTCTGCTGGTCCTTGGAAAGCTTCCATCCTTGTAGCTGGGACATCACCGGTCGTCTTTGAGATATCTTCATCTGCAGCTAAGCACCATTCCTGCCTTGCAAAGTGCACCGACCACTAATTGGAAGATGGCTTCGACACTAACACTCCGTATTATGCTCTATCCCATATATTGGAGATGAGCCCTAAGTCATAGTTAGAAAAACCTCCTTGGGTGATGTGGAGAGGATACACAATTAATAATCCTTCCAACTTTACTGAAAATGTGCCCTGAAGTTTCATTTCTATCTAGTTTAATACTACCTATTGTCTTAGACTGGTACAAACCGGTCTAGTAGCCGAGCTATACGTACTTCCTGATGAGAGTGGCTATACACCCCTCATTCAGAAATTCCTAAGTACCACGTCGTGGTAACGAGGTAATTAATGTAGAAGTGATAAACTATCACACTAGTCCACTATGGTACAACAACCATAAGACAAGTTCTCAGACCTACAGCGAAATACAAGATAGAAGAATCAAGAATCCAGAAGAATAATAATAACGAATGCAGAAGACGAATGATGCCAAGAGCTCCAACACGCCCTTTTATAACCTTCTCTGGCTCTAATTACAGGTCGCTACACGTGGTCCAATCAGTTGACACGTCTCTCCCCACTCCAGATTTAGAGTTGATGGGTCCCAACCAAGATATCAACTGTTCTTCTATTAGCCCTTTCACTCAGTATCCATGGCAACATGACGCTCCTTTGAAAATATAGGCGGTGATCAGTTTGAATTATTCTGGTCGAAATACGGTAGCTGTCGTTACAACGCTTGAACACGTGCTCGCTTTTCCCAGAATTTGATATCTTAATTTGTCCTTACTTCTTCCTCGGTGATGTGGCAAGATAGAGGAAATATACTGCAAGTTAAATTTAAACGAATGTCGCAAGAATCTAAGTGAATATTAGGATATTCAGCCCTCGTTTATAAGTCGTAGTTACAAAGTAATGAAATGATAGTGAGCAAATGATCAACCATGAATTATAATACAATTACATACCAAGATAAATATCATGACGTTAAATTCCTGAATTAATCACACATAATAAAATTAACATAATTACACTGTGACGTCTGGAACGTTACAACGGTACTCCATAGTCTTCCAAAACCAGCACTCTTGCAGTGTAGGAATTGTTTACTGTCAGTACATCATCGAAGTCACCAAGTTGTAATGCTGACATACCAACAAGCACGTTTCTGGGAAAGCTCGACCACATAACGATGTTAAAGCATTCGTTGGAATTTTGCGTTTTGCCTTTCAAACGCTTTTTCATTAATTCTGGATAGGCAAGATCCCTAAACATAAGTTTATTTGTGAGTATAACGACTTTTGGTATGTTATTCTTGCGCATGAACGCTTCTAGGGTACCTTCTTCTTCTGCCTTCAGGTATATACATCAAGTCATAGAACAAAAATTGTGTAACTTATATGTTCAGAAATTTCCGTCACCATAATTTCGCACTGATGCATTTAAAAATAAATTATCTGGCGAGTTGGCCTCGCGGTTAGAAGCATGCAGCTGTGAGTTTGCATCCAGGAGATGGTGAGATCGAACCCCACTGTCGGCAGCCTTGAAGGTGGTTTTCCGTGGTTTCCCATTTTTACACCAGGCAAATGCTGGGCTGTACCATAATTGTAAAAAATAAACACTAATAGACTGCATGATAGGATTTTTTTCCAAAAAGTGATACGGGAGCATTCACAAATCGAGTTTAAGTAGGAATTTTGAAGAAAGAGTTCAGAAGAAGTTAATAAAAAGCAGCGATAGAATTTCAAAAGATTTTACGCCACACGAATTTTGTCCCGCAAGAGTTCTTTTACGTGCCAGTAAACCTACCGACACCTGAGCCTCTTCAAGTAACATCTGAATGAGCCAGGACCGAAACTGCCATCTTGGGCTCAGGAAGCCAGCGCCGTCACCATCTGAGCCACTGAGACCGGCAGCAAAAAGAAGAGATTCGGGCAAGGAGGAAAGCTCTCGAGAACGTACAAGCGGCCCCAACAACCTAAGCTGCAAATCACTTCGATTCATTTTCGTAATCCATAATTGGAATGGGAGCTAATCGTAAGGAAACAACAAGGTATCATTCAGTTACACAAGAGGGCGACATGACCATCCAGAATGAGCCTGACCCCGTTCTGTACAAACTGATGTGTGAACTATACCGCTTGGGTGACTAATCCAGCTTGTTGAGATTTAATTATTTGTCTTTTGGAGACAATGATAGAATTACTATGAAATCGTCCGGCTCCATGGCTAAATGGTTAGCGTGCTGGCCTTTGGCCAAAGGGGTCCTGGGTTCGATTCCCGGCAGGGTCGGGAATTTTAACCTTAATTGGTTAATTTCGCTGGCACGGGGGCTGGGTGTATGTGTAGTCTTCATCATCATTTCATCCTCATCACGACGCACAGGTCGCCTACGGGTGTAAAATCAAAAGACCTGCATCTGGCGAGCCGAACTTGTCCTCGGACACTCCCGGCACTAAAAGCCATACGCCATTTCAATATGAAATCACTCGACTGGCGTTCGATAAAGAGGACATGCCGTATCCTTTTCTCTGATACCTCCACATTCCTCAAATCGCAATACTATATAAATATGATATTAATAATATACTTGTGCTAGTGCTGGGAAGGATTATCAGGAAATAATAATAATAATAATAATAATAATAATAATAATAATAATAATAATAATAATACAGTCTACCTCTGTGGTGTAGTGTGATTAGCTGCCACCCCCGGAGGCTCGGGTACGATTCCCGGCTTTGTCACGAAATTTGAAAAGTGGTACGTGGGCTGGAACGGAGTCTACTCAGCCTCGGGAGGTCAACTGAGTAGAGGTGGGTTCGATTACCACCTCAGCCATCCTGGAAGAGGTTTTCCGTGGTTTCCCACTTCTCCTTCAGGCAAATGCCGGGGTGGACCAAACTTAAGGCCACGGCCGTCTCCTTCCCACTTCCTTGTCTATCCCTTCCAATCTTCCCATTCCCCTACAAGGCCCCTGTTCAGCACAGAAGGTGAGGCCGCCTGGGCGAGGTACTGGCCATCCTCCCCAGTTGTATCCCCGACCAAGAGTCTGAAGCTCCAGCACACTGCCCTTGAGGCGGTAGAGGTGGGTTCCCTCGCTGAGTCCGAGGGAAAAACCGACCCTGGAGGGTAAATATATTAAGAAGAATACAACCTTACGAATTAATATATAGCCTATAAGTTTCATGTAAATGGCTCACCTGTTAACCTGTTGCTTCCAGTTTTCTTTTTCTTCCCTTCTTTCTTTCTTTCTTTCTTTCTTTCTTTCTTTCTTTCTTTCTTTCTTAATCCGTTTACCCTCTAGCGTTGGCTCTTTCCTCGGACTCAGCGAGGAATCCCACTTCTATCCCCTGAAGGGCAGTGTCCTGGAGCATGAGGCTTTGGGTCATGGGGATACAAATGGCGAGTAGGACCAGTACATCCCCAAGGCGGCCTCACCTGCTATGCTAAGCAGAGGCCTTGTGGGGTGGATGGGGAGATTGGAAGGGATAGACAAGGAGGAGGGAAGGAATTGAGGCCTTGAGTTAGGTTCCATCCCGGCATTTGCCTGGATGAGAAGTGGGAACCACGGAAACCCACTTGGAGGATGGCTGAGGTTGAAATCAAACCTCCCTCCACTCAGTTGACCTCACGAGACTGAGTTGGACCTCGTTCCAGCCTTCGTACCACTTTTCAAAGTATTCGTGGAAGAGCCGAGGATCGAACCCGGGCCTATGGGGGGCGGCAGCTAATCACACTAACCGCTACACCACAGAGGCGAACTTCCAGTTTTCGCATCTTACATTATTTTAACTATATATCCAGTGTTCAAATGATAATGTATATTGGTATATTTTGTACCGAGTTCGATAGCTGCAGTCGCGTAAGTGCGGCCAGTATCCAGTATTCGGGAGAGAGTAGGTTCGAACCCCACTGTCGGCAGCCCTGAAAATGGTTTTCCGTGGTTTCCGATTTTCACACCAGGCAAATGCTGGGGCTGTACCTTAATTAAGGCCATGGCCGCTTCCTTCCCACTCCTAGCCCTTCCCTGTTCCATCGTCGCCATAAGACCTATCTGTGTCGGTGCGACGTAGAGCAACTTGCAACAGAAAAAAAAAAAAAAGAGCTATATTTTGTCCTGGTCGGCAACCTAAATTGTTTGGGAAATTAAATAAATAAATAAATAAATAAATAAATAAATAAATAAATAAATAAATAAATAAATAAATAAATAAATAAATAAATAAATAACTCTGTGTTGTAGTGGTTAGTGTGATTAGCTGCCACACCCGGAAGCCCGGGTTCGATTACCGGTTCCGCTACGAAATTTGAAAAGTTGTACGAGGGCTGGAACGGGGTCCACTCAGCCTCGGGAGGTCAACTGAGTAGAGTTGTGTTCAGTTCCCACCTCAGCCATCCTGGAAGTGGTTTTCCGTGGTTTCCCACTTCTCCTCCAGACAAATGCCGGGATGGTGCCTAACTTAAGGTCACGTCCGTTTCCTTCCCTCTTCCTCGTCCATCTCTTCAAATCTTCCCGTTCCCCCGCAAGGCCCCTGTTCAGCATAGCAGGTGAGGCCGCCTGGGAGAAGTACTGGTCATCCTCCCCAGTTGTATCCCCCGACCCAGAGTCTGAAGCTCCAGGACACTGCCCTTGAGGCGTTAGAGGTACGATCCCTCGTTGAGTCCGAGGGAAAAGCCAACACTGGAGGGTGAACAGATTAGGAGGAATAGATAAATAAATAAATAAATAAATAAATAAATAAATAAATAAATAAATAAATAAATAAATAAATAAATTAAATAATATACTTATTTCATGGTCTCTACGTCTTGTCTTTAGGCAAGCTCTTTGATGTGAACAAGTATATTCCTACTTAACTCTTTCAATGTCACCTCTCCGGTTCCGTTAAGCTCGATATCACTTGACCTTTTGCTATGCAGTGGTTTTATACACAGCCAGGCTTGCAGCGGCCTTAGTCTGCCACCGGGAGAGAAAAGCAACCATTAGGGCAAGCGTAAAGCTTATGTGCTGTCAGTGAGGATACACTTGAACAAACAACAGTCAGAAATCTTTCTCGTAGTGATTCACATTTGGGCGAGGTATTGTACGATCTCGGATGTTTAAGTTCAGAAATTAATTGCCTTCTCTGGGATCTTCTCAGTCCATTAACTTATTTCCAGCAGTTATTCATGTTACCCTATCCTGTCCATCCACTTAGTTCCTACATTACTACATCTATCCTAATCCGACTAGTTGGCTGAACGGTCAGCGTACTGGCCTTCAGTTCAGAGGGTCCCGGGTTCGATTCCTTGCCGGGTCGGGGATTTTAACCTTAATTGGTGGATTCCAATGGCACTGGGGCTGGGTTTATGTGTTGTCTTCATCATCATTTCATCCTCATCATGACGCGCAGGTCGCCTAAAGGAGTCAAATAGAAAGACCTGTACCTGGCGAGCCGAACCCGTCCTGGGATATCTCGGCACTAAAGAGCCATACGACATTTCATTTCATTTCATTACATCTATCATAACATGTTACCCATATTTAAAGTATAGCATCCCGTACCATTCACACCCAGCTCAATCCATCGAGTTTATTCCTAATTTATCCTTTATCTTAATTTATCCGTTATCACCTTATTGCGAGTATCCTTCTACCATGTTTCCACCTGTTTTCAAAGTATTTATTATTTTAATCCGTTTACCCTCCAGGGTTGGTTTTATGCCCAGACTCAGCGAGGAATACCACATCCATCGCCTCAAGGGCAGTGTCCTTGAGCGTAAGAAATTAGGTTGGGGTACAACTGGTAAGGAGAACCAGTACCTCGTCCAGGTGGCCTCACTTGCTATGCTGAACGGGGACTTTGTGAGGTGATGGGAAGATGAGAAGGGATAGGCAAGGAAGAGGGAAGGAAGCGGCCGTGACTTTAAGTTAGGTACAATCCCGGCATTTGTCTGGGAGGTAAGTGGGAAACCAAGGATAACCATTTCCAGGATGGCTGAGGTGGGAATCGACACCCCCCTTCCCTACTCAGCTGGCCGCCTGAGGCTGAGTGGAAACCGTTCCAGCCCTCGTACCACATTTCAAATTTCGAGGAAAAAGCCGGGAATCGAACCCGGGCCTCCGAGGGTCGCAGCTAATCACACTGCACAACAGAGGTTCTCCTCGTTCTTTTCATTTGTTATTTTTATTGTTAATTGTTCTTTCTCTACATTTTATCATGTTTATCATGTTAGTTTTTAATTTTCTTCCACAGCTTTTGTTAGCAGTAGAGTTTACTTCGTTGCTCTTTCTATTTTTAAGTTTGCATTGCAAATATTTTTTTCACTGCTGAACTGTGTAATTCGCATATCGCTGTTTTTGTTTCCCAAATAAATAAATAAATAAATAAATAAATAAATAAATAAATAAATAAATAAATAAATAAATAAATAAATAAATAAATAAATAAATAAATAAATAAATAAATAATTTTTGCAACTTAATGGGGGGTGTGAATATTTTTATAATAATCAAATGTGGGGAACATGCAATACCATTCATTCTTTATTTGAGTGTCTATGAGTATATATAACAACGACGTGGTGAACGGGGAGGAAGAATGAATTCAATAATTTAACTCGCGGGAAAGAAAATCACAGTTAAATTTCCTCTAAGGGAAAAAGATCTTCATAGGTCGACGCCCCAAACAATTAGCATTATTTTTACATTTCCTCTGTGCACACGTAAATCATGTTCTGGTATTTCTAGTCATAACATGTTCGTAGAGAATTGTCAGTGGGCGTTAAAATGTCAATACTTCGATTGGCGAAAGAGTCACGTACAATTTAAAATTAATGGAAATTAGTCTAAATAAATGTGAATAAGAGTTCCACATTGAAGCAGTCTTCAACATTTTACAGACTATACAGCCGTTTCCAGTCGAGTCAACTCAATCATACCACTTCCATTTGATTTTCGTTTCCTGTCGAACCATCTCGATTCTACGCGGTTGTGAGGAGTGTATCGATTGTGTGAGTTCTGCTTGTCATACGGCGGATTCCTCCTTTACTTCTGGAGGGCAGGTGAAGCTGTGAAACATTTGAAAGGAACTACACATTTGTTTCGAGTCTGTATATCTTTACATTTAACTTTATCTGTCATATACCTTTTCAATATACATTCCGAAATAGAAAGTTTTTTAGCCCACATCCATTTCTGCCAGTATTTACAATGCTTTAATAATTTGGAAGTGTGTGATTAATAATGATTACGTCATTCCTTAAGTAGCCAGTCTCTGTTCTGAAAGGTTACAAGTGTCAGTCATGGAGTAAATTAGTGTGTAAAAATCAGTAGACTTGACAGACTGGTACACAGGATGCTCAGAAATAATATGAACCGGGTTTGTGAATATTTTAAGGTTATGTCACACTGAAAAATAATTATGAAAAATTAGTATTGCCCGCCTCTTTGATGTAGTGGTTAGCGTGATTACCTGCCACCCCTGGAGGCCAGGGTTCGATTTCCGGCTCTGCCACGAAATTTGAAAAGTGGTACGAGGGCTGGAACGGGGTCCACTCAGCCTCGGGAGGTCAACTGAGTATAGGTCGGTTCGATTCCCACCTCAGCCATCCTAGAAGTGATTTTCCGTAGTTTCCCACTTCTCCAGGCAAATGCCGGAATGGTACATAACTTAAGGCCACGGCCGCTTCCTTCCTTCTTCCTTGCCTATTCCTTCCAATCTTCCCATCTCCCTGCAAGGCCCCTGTTCAGTATAGCAGGTGAGGCCACCTGGGCGATGTACTGGTCATCCTCCCCAGTTGTATCTCCCGACCAAGAGTCTTAAGCTGTAGGACACTGCCCTTTAGGCGGTAGAGGTGGGATCCCTCGCTGAGTCTGAGGGAAGAACCGACCCTGGAGGGTAAACAGATAAAGAAGAAGAAAAATAATATCAGATATCTTTCGCCGTAGTCATGTTGTCAGCTGCTGAAGTTAGCCAGTCAGATCGCTTTGCGAGGCGGTGTTGCTAAACCTGTAGCTAATTACCGGCTTGAGTGTACCATGTCGAGAAATCCGTCTCAAACACAAACACAGCTTGGTTTTTTGCCGGTGTCACCGTAGCATGCATGTTATCCCGCGTTACTGTCAGCTCGGAGGACCGTGTTCAAATCTCGCCCCTGGCAAAGATTTTTCTTCGATTGGTACTCTAAACTCGCTCTTAAGCCTCATGTATATTTAGCAACACTGCCTCGCAATGCTCATTTGAATTCGCCCGCGATGTCATTTGAATGGCTGACTTCAACAGCTGATAAAATTTCAACGACGGGAGATCATTTTTTTTTCAAATTATTAATCAGTATGACCAATCCTCGGACGCTCATAAACCCGGTTCACGTTTTTTCCTACCACCCTATCAATCAGTCATCAATGATCTAAATTTAGGGCTATCGTCCAGGTGGCAGACCACTACTAAATTATTTTTATTCCTCCACTGAATGGGAGAGATGAGCATCCTAGGCGGTGACGCCGTCTCTCAGGCCAGAGGATTTGTACTGTAGAAGCAGATGTGCGGAGATGGTTAGATGGTGGGTGGCCGTGGCCTATACTAGGAACTGTTCCGACATTCGCCTTAGTGCAGGAGAATGGAAAACCATGTAAAACCATTCTCAGGACAGCCGACGGTGCGGACCAGCCTCTCCCCATCTCCCGAATGCAGAGGTGTAAAGTCATGATAAAGCCATGGCCACCCCTTCTCTGCTCGGTTGGCCGGTCCGAGTACTGAGCTGTCGGACCACGTAACAACCGTGGCCACTCGTGGGTCGAGACCTACTTTCCCTATCAATTGTTTGCCTTGCTTTTTCTTAAACGTTTTCAAAGCAGTTTGAAATGTATGGGACATTTCCCTTGATCATTTTATAATTTATTTTCTCCTCGTCCTATGAATGAATATTTGCCCTCAACTTGTCCTCTTGAATTCCAATATTATATTCATATAATGATCTTTCCTGCTTTTAAAAGCTCCGCTCTATCTTATTCGTCTACTAATGCCATTCCACGCATCTTTCCACCGAGCGCTTGAAACACTCCACATAGGCGAGCATCTCGTCTCCTTGCTCTTTATTCTTTCCAGCCCGAAGTTTGTAATATATTCGTAACACTGCCCCTTTGTCGAACATCACCCAAAACGAATCGTGCAGCTTTCCCTTGGATCTTCTCCAGTTCTCGTATCAAGTAGCCCTGGTGTGGATCCCATACACTGGAGCCATACTCTAATTGGGGTCTTATCAAAGACTTATACGCCCTCTCCTTTACATCCCCACTATAACCCCTAAACTATCTCATACTCATGTTAAGAGACCTGTAACCTTTCTCAACAACCTTGTTAATATGAAATGAAATTAAATTGCATACGTCTTTTAGTACCGGGATGTGTCCGAGGACTTCGGCTCGCCAGGTGCAGTTCTTTTGATTTGACTCCCGTAGGTGACCTGCGCGTCATGATGAGGATGAAATGATGATGAAGACGACACATACATCGAGTCCCCGTGCCAGGGGAATTAACCAATTATGGTTAAAATTCCCGATCCTGCCGGGAATCGAACCCCTTACCCCTGTGACCAAAGACCGGCACACTAACCATTTAGCCATGGAGCCGGACACCTTGTTAATATGATTACCCCAATGAAGGTTATTCCTTAATATTAACATCTAGGTACTTACAATGTTTCCGATGAGGTACAGTACTATCACCCCATCAACACAGGTATTAAAACTGAAAATGAAAACCTACAACCTGTTTTCCAGTCATTGACCGGGTCAGGGATGTAATGAATGAAACATACATAGGCTGTTATTAGAATGGGGTCGCCACTCCCAAGGTGATTTATTAATGAGTGATAAATGCTATGAAATGATAATGGAGAGTGTTGCTGGAATGAAAGATGACAGGGAATACCGGAGTACCCGGAGAAAAACCTGTCCCGCCTCCGCTTTGTCCAGCACAAATCTCACATTGAGTCACCGGGATTTGAACCACGGTATCCAGCGGTGAGAGGCCGACGCGCTGCCGTGTGAGCCACGGAGGCTCTCAGGTATTAAAACTAAGAGGACTTTTTCCCTTGGTGAAACATTTAACCCGACTTTCCATCTCATTTATCATCGGTACCTCCAGGATCAGTGAAAGAAAGCAACGGGAAATTACATCTCTTCTCATTTCCTTATAACGCCTCTTCTAGTCCATCCATTACAGCTAATAACGGAGCGTTTGAGGATACAACCCGCGTTCATATAGAGACTGAATATTCGTACATAGATTATTATTCCAAGAATGAGTGTGAAGTTTTCAAAAAGTTCCATGGGTTATCTTAAGTAATGAATTTTATTAATAATTTCACGTGGCTGTATAGCTAGCCAAGGGCAGCCCTGGTAAGGCAGACCCTCCAACGAGGGTGGGCGGCATCTGCCGTAAATTGGAACAACGTGCTTTTTAGTGGAGGATAGTGTTGTGTATGTGGTGTGAATTTCAGGAATGTTGGCGATAGTACAAATGCTTAAACTCCGAGCCAAGGGAAATAAGCGTTTAAAGTTAAAATCCCCGACCCGGCTGGGAATCAAACCCGCAGTCATCTGAACTGAAGGTGTCTGTGCTGACCATTCAGCCAAGGAGCCATATACCATTCAACTATTATTACTACTGGTTCAAAATTAAATCAGAAAAGACGGATGATCATCAACAACCGTGGTTAGGAAAGCACGGCATAAGTGTCCTTGAAGGAAAATATCAGTTTAAATCGACATTTAAATGACTTGGCAATTTACCGAGTATTCCCACGTGACTTGGGATTTGCTGGCGTTGAATGGAATTTTAGTTCATGCCCCCACAGTAAGAATAGTAACAGTATAATATCCTTTCCTTTGTTTTCACATAGCCATATTAGAGAACAAATGTTATTCAATTTATTTATTTATTTATTTATTTATTTATTTATTTATTTATTTATTTATTTATTTATTTATTTAAATTCCCAAACAATTTGAGCTGCCGACCAGGACAAAATATACCATTATATATTATCATTTGAACACTGGAAATGTAGTTAAAATAATGCAAGGTGAGAAAACTGGAAGTTCGCCTCTGTGGTGTAGCGGTTGGTGTGACTAGTTGCCACTCTCCGGAGGCCCGGGTTCGATTTTCAGCTCTGCCACGAAAAATTTGGAAAGTGGTACGAGGGCAGGAACGGGGTCCAACTCAGTCTCGTGAGGTCAACTGAGTAGAGGGAGGTTCCATTTCAACTTTACCCATCCTCGGTTTTTCGTGGTTTCTAACTTCTCCTCCAGGCAAATGCCTGGATGGAACCTAACTTTAGGCCACGGCAATTCCTTCCCTCCTCCTTGTCTATCCCTTCCAATCTCCCCATCAACCCCACAAGGCCTCTGTTCAGCATAGCAGGTGTTGTCATCTGGGGATGTACTGGTCCTACTCCCCAGTTTCATCCCTGTGACACGAAGCCTCATGTTCCAGGACACTACCCTTGAGGGGATAGAGGTGGTATTCCTCGCTGAGTCCGAGGAAAAAGCCCTTCTGTAAACCCCAAAAATATCAAACTGCTTATAATCTTCAGAGATAATTCTCCCACCTAGAATTCCATAATTCTCATAATTCTCATCTTTATGAATTCTTCCTTACCGATATGAATACTCCCCATCGTACCTTTCCTAACCTGTCTCTACAATAAACAACAAATAAATGGATCTCATAACATCAAGAGCTATCATCTAGTGAAACGCAAGCAGTTTTGATGATGATGATGATGATGATGATGATGATTGTTGTTTAAAGGGGCCTAACATCTAGGTCATCGTCCCCTAAGAAGTAAATAAAATTACTGCAAACCTGCAGCAGTTCATGAACACCAGGCAGATCACAGTGGATCAACCCTTTTCGGTGTTCTTGCGAGGCTAGCACTGACGCCGATGCGGAATTATTGCTTACAAAGAGAGCGCACTTTGCTATTAATTATGCTCTTAGTTACTCCATTTGTCAAAATATTTTAACGTTTCAATCTTGCCGTACCTTGCGTGGACTAAAAGGCCGTTTCGAACATAAGCTGTCCCATTTTCTGATACAAATAACTCGTTCAGGCCAGATAAAATATCATCACGAAATCATCTTGTCGAATTTAAGAATGGAATGTATATTTGTTTGAAATATTTCCGGGGTTATTATGCCGAAATATTAACTCTCATATTAAGAGAATATACTCAAGCCGTTTAATTCTGCATTAAAATATTTGAGTACAAGTACAAGGATACATCACCAAATTAGGTTTGAGATACCTACAGCTGATAACAATTCGAAGGAATACGTCGTAAGAACACTCAAAGTGTTCGAGCTACAGTTAAGTGAACAGTGAGGGATAAATTACTTGTATAACTTTTAAGTGTCCGGTCAAGAAGATTTCAAATTTTATGACTACAGCTTCCTTCAATTATAAGGTCAGAGTTTTATATTATCTTTTGAATTATCTCAGTAAATCTCACTCGTTAGTGTCATTTTTAAAGAATATTTTTCCTTTTTGTATCAAATAAATTAATTGTTTCATTTCAATAGTAGATCATATGACCTCATATTTTAATGGGGAAACCGAACGCCAATCTCCTTTTCCCTGTCAAGTAAACTTATTACCTCACACCCCAGAGATATTCAAGACTCTCATTTTATTATCGCTACATTTATTTTCAGCTGGCGCCCATCAACTGTTGTACGTGTAAGTAATCAGGTAAGTACTAAGTGTGAGTAGATCGTTCAACGATTGAACATTTTATTTCATGAATATTTTCGGCTAATATTGTTTCATTTCTTCAGCTTCATATTGTAAAATCAATGACGAGTAGTCACACTATATAATGTTCATGAGATTGTGTCGTTTTTTTCTTCAGGTTGGGATTGAATATTGATGTCAGCCAACCTGAAGGAATATATTAGGTTGTAAAACTCGCCGGGAGTACCTAACGAACGGTCTTCTTTAATTGTGTTAATATGTCTACTGTTATGCCATCCCGACCGGGAGATTTATAATTTTTCGAGTTCTCAGTTGCATGTTCCACTTCCTGACTAGTTATGGATGGTCGAACATCTGAGTCGTTTAAAGAAAAAATCTATCCATCGTCATGAAACAGTTCAGACTCATAGTCTTTGTTCGTGATCAACAGTGATCTTTCATTTCGTTCATAAAGGAGAGCAGTAACTCTAGGCCTACTTAGTCTAGCAGCTTCTTTAATCATCTTATGCAAGTTAAATGTATCGTGCTTACACTCAAAGTCTCACCTTTCTTTGCACTGATTATACAGCCATTCATTTCTTTGATCTTCTAATTTTATTCCGAATTTCAATATGGAGTTCCCTCTATTTCTCCAGACTATTGTTCTTTGCCAGCCGTCTTTGGTCCATTGGATCGAATACATCGTCCATCCAGGCGATTTTTGTTCCTCATGTCTCATTTTGCATAAATAGCAGCCCATGAAATATATCTTACTACTATGCACCTAACATCTTCCATGTGAAATTTCAATACGGCTAGTCACTGTATTTTAGAAAGATTAACTAAATTGTTTAATCTCAGTTTTGTTATCGCAACCAACGAATTATGCTCAGATGGAGCATCAGCTCAATGAAAATTATTCACTGCTTTGGCTCAGCTTCCAAATATTCGTTTAATCCCAATGTAATCAATGTAATTCCTCTGATTTCAGTTTTGGCATTAGATGTCCAGGTGTACAGTCGACCTGGTGATAAGTTATAGAAAAGACCTTTTACTACACAGTTCTCTTGTTCACAAAACCTAATAAGACTTTCTCGACGGTCATTTCGATCATCCAGGCCATATTCAACAATTATGCCATCATCGTCCTTTCCTGAACTTGGAACTGAATTCTCAAATTAACCTTGTTACTTCTGAATCCTTTGGGTTGCTTTTGCTTCATGAACATCTCCGCAGAACATTTTAACACCATTATTACCATGTAGGAGCATACAGCTGTTGAAGGAACAAAACTTCGTATGCATATTGAATTTTCACGACCGCATTACAATCGATCTTTCATTTCGTTCATAAAGGAGAGCAGTAATAATTCAAGAATTATAAACACTCAGGTGTTGGGCTACCTCTTGGCACGCAACGTTCTGTTAGGACATTTCGAACCCTCGAAGGGTTACAGGTTCCCGTGTGAGTAGGCATTTTAATTTTACGCGTAAATTTTGACATTCCATGTTTACTCTACCAGATAATAGAGCCACCGAAACTCTCAACGGTGATCAATGGCTGAGTTCTGATTGTTCATTCTAGATAAATATCAAATGTGTAAACAGAGATATTCCACACGGCGACATCAGATGATGAGGAGTGTCTTCAAAAATCAGACTACCTCTGCTGAGTTTGATCATAGGATCCGGAGATTCTCACTCTACCACTAATCCGCGGATGCAACACATTGATCACATTAATCTATACTATTAGAGAATAGAATCTGTACAATTTACTTCAGTGCTGGAAAGTAATCGGCTTATTTTTGGTTTCCAGGTCGTTGGCTGAATGAACAGCATACTGGTCTTCGGTTTGGAGGGTGTTGGGTCCGATTCTGGGTAGGGTCGGGGATTTTAACTTCCATTAGGTAATTCCTCTGTATCGGAGAATAGGTATGTATGTATGCCGTCTTCAAGATTAGATTTCATCCTAGGTAGGGCACCATCCTCACAAACGCGCAGATCGCCCAAGGGCGTTAACTTGGAAGACCTCCACTAAGCCTCTCCACAGCCATTCTTTCTTTCCTTCCTTCTTCCTTAAGCCCCTTTATCTCAGACACAGCGAGGGGTCCTACCTCTACCGGCCCAAGAGAAGTGTCCTGGAGCGTGAGACATTAGGTCGGGGGATGAAACTGGGAAGAAGGACCAGTACCTCGCCCAGGCGGCCTCACTTGTTATGCTGAACAGGAGCTTTGTGGGGGAGTGGTAAAATTGGAAGGGATAGGCAAGAAAAAAGGAAGATAGCGGCCGTGACTTAAAGTTAGCTACCATCCCGGCATTTGCCTGGAGGAGAAGTGGGAAACCTCGGAAAACCACTTGGAAGATGGCTGAGCTGGGAATCGACACCACCCCTCTCCCCTCTACTCAGTTGGCCTCCCGAGGCTCCGGGTATGGGACCTAATCAGACTAACCACTACACCAGAGAGGTGGACATTCCAGAGTTTTTACGACATTCAATTCTAAAGAGTTTTACGTGAAAATAGGAACGTTTTAGATTTCGCGGCTGAACAGCAGGAAAGAGGAGGATCACTGGCCCAGTATGACAGTGTTCACATTTATATGCTACATGATACTAAGTTTTATATTTGGAACAGCAAAATACAATATTTTTATTGTTACTTAGTTGCCAGAGAAGAAGAAATTGGTCATTTGATTGCTAATTTAGTTTCCACAAATAAACGGGCTTTGTACTTTCACAACAACTCTAGAGGATTCTCCTTCAACTTGAACGCTACAAGGTATACATATACCGTAATCTGAGGAAATATATTGCCACAGCTGTGATATTCACAGAAGCAGAACACTAATTATGGCTATTGTGCTCGTGGCACTGAATGCTAATAACATGGTCAGAGTGCTTGAAGTTTCCACCATACATTCCTCACTCGGATGAATGCTAGGTACGCCTCGCTAATGATATTTCGTAACTTGGATGTTATGCGAACTTGAAGACCTACTATTACCATGACTGAATATTTCGAAACTCATTTTAGTCACTCTTGGGCTATGGAGTTGATATGAGAAATTGAGGTTAAGTTACTACTTTCTTCAACTCATCCCAGTTATTTCTGGAGCACTGTAGCCACCTAGGCTCATTCTGGTTTTGGCCGGGGGCTTTAGACCGAATGCTTTTCAGCGATGCCTTTTGATTCTTGAGATGAAAATCTCGACCCAGCATCAACCGGAATTCAAATCTGAACCTTCCGAGTGGTAAAACAGCAGCTAAGGAACTGAAAAAATCAGGCCCCCAAACTGGAAAAGGAATATAATGGTAAAAGGACAAGTGAGACCTATAAAAAAGGACGTAGAGTAAAGTAACTCAGAGACACTAAGGCTCCTTTGGTACTGTTTACTGAAGTTTTTGTCACGGGGATGATCACACTTCAGTTGAAAGAGAGAGAGTGTTGCAGCGCCTTGCAGTAAAAATTTTGAAACACGTCCTATCCTTAATACCAAGAATTTATTTATAAAATTTACAGTTGAAAGCAGGTAAGTCCTTGATGGGGTCCAAGTAACTCCGTGACAATAAAATGTTCACAAAGAACAATAAAAACGTGTTTGTAATATAAAATAAGTTTATATATCTATTTTAAATATCCTTCAGATTCCCGTGTCGCAGTTATGATTTACTACAGTTTCGGGCCTAAATATTTTAAAACAATTCAAGTGTCAGTTTAATCACTGTCGACAGAAATCTCACATCCATCGCACATAAAATACACTTTGCTTATCACTTTCTGACACTTTTTATGGTACCAAACATGACAAAAATGGATTCAATCCACTTGGCCCCGTTTTTCTTCCTGACGTCAAGCATAAAAACTTGCACATGTCCCACAGTTGTTAACATTTTTTCGAGGCGTAGACTTCGGCTTGGGCCCAGTTGTGGATTTCATTCCTGACGTTGATGGCATGTTCCGGCTAGGTTAGCCTGCGTATTTACTATCTTAATTTCTAGTTCAGATGGCATGACGAAGGGCTTTACAATTTTATAGTGGTGGCACACTGGGGATCAGCTAAGAATTTAACACAATAATCCTCGAGCTTGCTCCATGGGATTCATTATTGTTTACTAACTAGCTTGGTAAACTGTCCAGACTTCGTCCTTACCCAAACGCAACGCTTCTTTCACGTTTTCAGACGTGTAGAAGCAACTTTGGGCTCCATCACTACATGCTAAACCTAAGAAAACCGATCATATTGCTAAGCTCATTGACCTCTACCCTGTAGCACGTTTCGTTTAAATTTTTATTTCTAAATTATTGGTAAGTTATATAATCTGTAACTCTTGTTAAAACTGAAAATAAACGCTAAAACTACTCTTAATAATGTATTAAAATGAACAACACTACCTTCACTACAAAGAAAAGGGGTGTTGACACTTCTACCTTTCACAAAGGACTCGAAAAATCTCACACAGGCACCCATAGAGGGCGCAAGCTGCATTGAAAGAGTCCTGCATTCTTCTGCCGTCTCGTGGTGGTTTTTGGAGATATTAGGATTTCAACCTACGCCATGGTATAGGAAATACAAACTGTCACAGTATTACTTGATATCACGGTGTTCCCTTAACTTACCCTATTTCAAATAGCCCTGTAGCATGAGCTACCGTACAGTCAACAAGAAAGAGTCACAAATCATTTTCGATGTATCAGAAATGTTAAAGGAACTTGGGTGGGAAACTTTAAGTAAGAGAAGGGAGGAAACTAGACTTATAGGATTATATAGAGCCTATACAGGAGAAGAAGCATGGAGAGATATCCGTGAGAGGCTTCAGTTGGAAAATAATTATATTGGTAGAACTGACCACAAGTACAAAATTAGAAGGAATTTTAGCAGAAGCGATTGGGGTAAATTTTCTTTCATTGGGAAGGGCGTGAAGGAGTGGAACAGTTTACCAGGGGTAGTGTTTGATCCTTTTCCAAAATCTGTACATATATTCAAGAAGAGAATAAACAACAACAGAGACAATAAATTAAATGTTAGAGGGCATTCGACCAGTGCAGGATATTGTAAATAAAAAATGTGTGTGATTAAATTAATTCCATCCCCTGGTCTAAGGAGTTTGGACATGCCAAAGTAGGGGACTGCCTGTAGGGGTGAAGTACAGTGGGGACTTCGAGAGCCCTGGGACCACTACGGTAGCTGTGAAGGCCCTTCAGGAACTCTGAAAAGTGGTGGCAAAAGGGGCTCTGGTTAAGACGCAGCAGGTCGTTATGCTACTTAGGTTCCAAAATGGGTAAAATATGTAAATAAATTCAATGTTAATTTTAATCTTATACCAGTTGTATAGTATTACTAGAAGTAATTTGACATACCGTACTGTATATGAGTTGACTATGTTTGTAAGATATTATAAGTAGAATTTCGTAAACAATATAAA